>NW_020622492.1:18260980-18560980 GCF_003573695.1 Papaver somniferum
TTAACAAGTAATATGGTGGTAGTTAAGTTCGTTCCCACGAGGAGCAAGAGGTTTTAGTTGTCTTATAATGTCACAAAAATGGGGTTTGGTTTTAGATTTTATAAAGCAAAATAAATAAACAAAGCAATTAAAAAGATAAAGTTGAAATCAATAAGAGAAATAAGATCAAGGAATCATTCTTCGTTGCAAAACAATGATTCAAGTTATGTTCTTTTCCACTTTTTATTAGTCACAGATAATCACCAACCGTAGGTTAACAGGTTCGCTTAGCTAACCCCAAAATTCCTCGTTTCACTGAGTAACAGGTCCTCTTAGTTATCAGATTCCATTCTAAAGAACCACCTTGAGGTTCGCTTACAAGATTTAATTCAATGAACACATTAAGATTTATGAATTTAGGTTTGATACTAGTAGTTAGACTCGGTTCGCTCGGTCCACTTTCTAGCGCTGTTTTCACACACAACTGCTCCACAGAATCCCTCTGCAAGGTCTCATGTTTTCTACTTATGTTAAGAGTCAAGAAACGATTACTTATCCCCTAAATTTTGCTAGCTTTAGATTGAGTTAACAAATAGATTTATCCTGCACTATAAACAACCTATCAAACAATCATAAACACTAATATTATTAAAACAAACGATAATCATGTGAAAAACTTCAAAGTAGATTTAAAACAAAACTCAAAACATGTCAAGAACTAGGAATTCATCCTCAATCAATAATAAAAGTATCTACTCATGGTTTGGAGTTCACACAAAATAAAGAAAAGAAAAGAGATGTGAAACAAAACCAAAGTGTACTGTGTGTAAAGGTGTGTAGAGAAAAGTAGAGAACTTCTCTATTTATACGCTTCAATTTGCTTGCAATCCTCTTAGGAATAGAATCCCTTTCCCTTTATAGCTCAACTTCCAAATCCAAGTCTTTCTCAAATCTTCCATCTTCTCTTTCCAAATTCAAACCAAATTCTTCATCCAATTCCAAGTTCAAGTATTCACACCCATGAGAAAAGTTCACACAAAATTTTGTTATTTTTGGTCGCCGGAAATGTCCTTAGGATCACCGGAATCCGGCCTGAAAAGGCACCTGGAAAGTACTGCCGGTTATATGAGTTCTGTTATCGTCGACGGAATATTCCGTAAGATTCTATAAGAGTTAATTGTCAAACTAACGGTCTCCGTAGGTCAGCGGGTCAAGGCAGAGAGTGAGTTAGCTTCTAGTCAGCTGTCTTAGTCAGGATGATTCGGCTTACTCACTGAGTCACGGAGAATGATCGGTCATCGAACTCCGGTGAATCCATTATCGCCGATACCTAGTCGACTCGCCATAGAAGAAATTTGGGGAGAGTTCTGTTTTTATTTCGACCGATTCCAGGCTTGTTTCAAGCTTATTTCCCTGCAAAATTCAATCCTAACATACATATAACAATCACAACTCATTTGATCTCTTCTCAATCTCATATTGCTAAGTTTGATCTATTGCATCTTTTTTTTCATGACCACAGAAACAGCTACAGAAACAACAAAACCCCAACTGCTTCTCGATCTAATTGCAGCAACTCAAACTCATCTTCTCTGTGTACTTGTGCTTAACTGTGTTATTTCTCTATAGCAGCATCAACATCTTCTTTCTCTTCCTTCAATCAACAGAAGCTCAGCTCCATGGTCTGTAATCACCATATGCACCCATTTTCCCATGAATAGAAGCTCTCGGATTCAATATCCTCTTACACAGATCGAACCCATTTCCATTATTCTCAAAAATTGTAGCTTCTACTCTGCAATTCCACGGCACATACACATGAACATCTTCTACAGCTTCTAACCTTTTTCAGCCCCAAAACTCCTCCATTAATCGATTCGGTCCAAACTCCATCTATGATTCATCAACAGACTAACAATCACAAAACCCATCTTCGATTCATCAATTAGCAGCTTGTACTTCTTCTCACCCTTTTCTCATCTCTTAATTCTACATAACCAAAACCTAACTTTCAATTTCATCTTAGAAAACTTGATTTCATCTGCTCTTCTCGCTCAAACATACCAAATCTTCTCTGTCCATCATAATATTCAATGTCAGCAACCACTTCCCATGAATATCTCTTCTTCATTCGAATCTGCTGTTTCAGGTGATATAGCAGCAGGGGTACATTATTTATATGTCCCTACTTTTGACATCCAATAAATATATCCTTATACAACAATAAATATGTCCCTACTTTTTAATAACCTTATCCATTTAAAATTAGATTACCTTAATACCCTCATCCAAATAATATTTTTCTTTATTTCAAAATGGAACAATTTTTTTCTTCTACCACTTCACCACCACCACTAGCACCACCACCACCAACATTCAACTACCATTCCACCACCACCGTTCAACAACCACCACCTACCAACCACCACCACCACTAATATTCCACAATCACTCCTTCACCACCACCAACAGTCCTCCACCACCACTAGTCCGCCGCCGCCGCCGCCACTGCCACCGTCGCCCACGCCACCGCCATTACTAGTTCAGATATTTTTGTATCAACAACAGGAGTTGATCCAAATAAAAATAGAACCAATAGTAGAAGTTGATACAATTTAGGGGATCAACAATGGTAATTGATCCAAAAAAAAAAGATCAACAGTAGAGGTTGATCCATGTAAATGGAGTGAACTTGGCGTGAGTCGAACACGCATCATCTGACATGGAGTCAGCCATGCTACCATTGCACCACAAGTTCAACATTTGAAGAAATTTGCATGATTTAAACTACAAGGTATGAATTAAACTACAAGCATGATTTTACTAACCCAAGGAAATGTTGTCAACAATAGGAGTTGAAAGGATCAACAACAATAGTTGATCCCATAAAAAATTGGGTCAACAACAGGAGTTGATCCCATAAATGGATCAACAACAGTAGTTGATCCCGTAAAAAATTGGGTCAACAACAGGAGTTGATCCCATAAATGGATCAACAACAGTAGTTGATCCCATAAAAACATATAAACAGTAGGAGTTGAAAGGATCAAGAATAGTAGTTGATCCCATAAGAAATTGGGTCAACAACATGAGTTGATCCCATAAAATGGATCAATAGCAGGAGTTGATCCCATAAAAATGGATCAACAGCAGTAGTTGATCCCATAAAAAATTGGATCAACAGCGGGATTTAATCCAATAAATGGGATCAACAACAACAATTGATCCCGTAAAACAACAATTGATCATCACCTGTAGCTTCATCTCCTTCATTGCAGTAGCCACCAACATCAGTCTCTGCTTGCTCCTATTTCAGCCCAACAAACACCACTGCAACACATATATATACAATACCATTCAAAGCAACATTTATCACTGCCCTAACATTCATCTAATTGTGAATCTGCTCAACTGCACCCTAACATACATCTATTTAACTCTAATCCATTAGCAGCAATCTGAAAAACATTGATCCATTTACAGTAAACCTTCAAGAAATACTCAACTGCTTAATCATTTTTGATGACGTTAAATCTCATCAATTCGTCCTTTTGATTTACAGTAAACCTTCAAAATGGAACAAATTTCTTCATCGATTCTTATTTATTAGCAAAGAAGAAAGAGACATTTTTGGATCTGAAACATGAAATACATAATTGAAAACCTTTTGTTCTCAGTGAGAAGATCGTCGGTGGCTGCTCGTGTTGGCTGACGTTAAATCTCATCAATTCTTCCTTTTGATTTACAGTAAACTTTCAAGAAAAACGTTGACATCGATTCTTATTTATCAGCAAAGAAGAAAGAGACTTTTTTAGATCTGAAACATGAAATACATAATTGAAACCTTTTGTTCTCAATGATAAGATCGTCGGTGGCTGCTCGTGTTGACTGTGGTGGTGGCGCCGATGGAGATCGTGGTGGCGGTGGGAGGCGATGGAGATGATGGTGGTGAGAGCGTTGATTTTTTTTCTGCGGTGATAAAAAGTAAGAAGTGAAGAAGAAGGAAATAAGAAAGGGAGGTTAAATAAGGAATTATAACAATTGTGTTTTTAAAAGTACTTTCAATTATGCTATCAGGGACATTTATAAAGTCTGTTAGGGATATTTGTGAAGGCACATCAAAAGGAGGGACAATAATTCAATTACCACTAGCAGCAGCCACTGCTTTTTTTCTTCGTTTCTCAATTTCAGGTGAAAGAAGTGAATGAAATGAAATCGAGAAAAGTGATTCTCGATTTAGGGTTAGGTAGTTTGGGGTTGGGTGGTTACACCCCATGGATAAGGACCACCCCACTCATTAGATAAGGGTCATCCTGATTGGCAACCCTTTAACCGCAGCTGGACTATTTTTAATATTCCTCTACATAGATTTTCCCCTTAACCTTGGCTCAGCTCCCAATAGTCTTTTCCCGTGAAATGACAATTTCTCCCTTCTTTCTCAATTTCGGGTGATTTCTTCTTCTTTTCTTCCGCATGACTCCAAAGTACCTAATAACTCAAAAACACGCGTAAAATACATAAGTTACAAGAAAAATAGCAAAGAAAGCATAAACAATAGATAATAAATAAGGTATATTCTACACCTATCGAATTCCCTCACACTTAGACTTTTCTAGTCCTCAAGCAAATTAAATTAAATACATACAACTCAATTTCGTCGAGAATACGGTTAAACTTAGCATGTATAACAAGCCTTTAAATCCCTAGGTGTCCCTAGTGGACGAGTTATAGTCTCGTGAGGGCTTACTAGAGATATACCCACAAAACCTACTCCAACTTCAAAGCGTTCCAGCGTCCCAAGTA
This sequence comes from Papaver somniferum, assembly GCF_003573695.1. NCBI lineage: Eukaryota > Viridiplantae > Streptophyta > Magnoliopsida > Ranunculales > Papaveraceae > Papaver > Papaver somniferum. The sequence goes on from NW_020622492.1 coordinate 18,265,763, forward strand.
TCCAAAGAGCTATAAGAACATAAAGATTCTCAATCTAATGTCAAGAAGTCAGAAATATAAGAAAAATTTTAAATATAAAGTGCGATTAATCGAAGAAAGTGTGACCGGTCAACCTACGCCATAATGAAAGATTTCAGGTTCGAGTGCGACCAATAAGCATTTCGCCTTGACTTCTGCCTCACCAAAAAGATTTTTATGAAATTGCACTCAAAAGACGTACTTTTATTGTTCTCACATGTGTGCAGGTAGGAATGAAGTGAGAAATCCCGCAACACGTTGAATGGTGGGAAGGAAACCTTCCGAATAATTTCTGGAGACCCCACAAAATCGTGGGAAGTAAAAATCTTTTTCTGACGATCTCTAAGAAAGGAAATCAACCACTATTATCGAGGATGAGATTACTTACTCACCTTCACATCCGATCGCAATGATGATAACACCACTCTCACAACATCCAATAGAAACGTTTCCGCTTCTCGTCTTCATCTTCTCGGTCTCCGGCTTCGGCTTCAATTTTTGATGATAAACTCTTGAACTTCGTAGATCCTTGACAATTTGTAACTATTTTCCTTAAATCCTTGTCGCTTGAAACTTCTTAATATATTTTTCCTTCCCCACGGCTTATTAAATAAATAAAAACCACAAATAACAAAATTTTCTCTTCTCTCATTTTTATTATTATTTTTATGAAATATAATATATATATATATATATATTTTTAAGACAAGAGAAATAAAATACAAAAATAACAATGAAAATAAAAAAACCATGGTCGTGGGTAAAGTACTTTACCGCTTGATTCTTCACAACTTGTATTGTCTCGATATCATAAATTCCAATAACTCTCACCTTTTGATTTTCTTTGCTCTTGTGAATAAGTCTTCAACTTGTATGTATAATTATGTTCATTGTATTGTAAGTCTTCTATGTATATTCAAAAATATGCTCGTTGTATGTTGCTTTACTTGACTATGAAATTTATTCTTTTTTGTTATGTTGCTTGTAAACCTTGAACGTCTTCAACTTCCCTTCGAACTTGTGATGATCCACTTGTTGATGATGATGGTGTTTCTATGGACCCATTGTTGTCGAGAGAATGGTGCTAACTGCAAATCGAACTACAAGAAGGAGGCTTTCATCTATAGACGTCACCCTCGTAATTGAGAAAATTAGCACTAAAGAGATCAAAAATAGTGCTGAAATTGGTGTGAAGTGGGGTAGCTCACCATTCTACCCAGAATTAGCGTACGGTGACACACACTCTAAGAAGCTTTTTTAGTCAGTTACAAAAAATTTAAGGTCAGTGCCTCACTTGATGTAAATACGGGTAGTCTCCACTAATGATTGATCGGCAACTCTAATACTAAATACCTTTCTGCACCTCCTTTACCACCGACATGGTTAAGTTGAGCCACAAACAGTAATGACTTCTCGCAAAGATTAATAACACCTAATTTTTAGTATTCTCTAGCACTTCTAAGTTCCATTGTTTCGGCCGAGAATTTCGTATGTAAACATAGCTAGAAGTATACTAGTAGTGACTCTAAAATCTCTACAAGTTGGAGGTTTTATGCAAAAAAATTTTATTTTAAATATATGCTTAACCACTCCCCCACACTCAAGTCTTACATTGTCCTCAATATAATTGAATCCTCCTAACCAAGTCAAGGTGGGAAATCTTAACATGATATGGAACAAGAAAAATAATTAACAAAATAAAAAGCAAAAATAAAAAGAAAAAGGATAAGAAATACAAAACTAATGGGTTTCCCCCCATTTAGCGTTTGGTTTAAAGTCATCGGTCCGACTTAGCTCTTATAAGATTCATTCCCGTATACTAATAATCTGAAAATTTGGGGATCCACCCATAGTACCTGTTTTGCAAACAATAGCTTCATACAAATGTTAGCACAAGAAAATAATAGTGATGTTATCGCTCTATAGAAATTTCCCCCACACTTAGTCTTGTCTACACTCGGAAGTGTATAGAGAACATAGAATTTGGGAATTTCTATGGATTCCTCTTGGCAGACCTGCATAGTGTTAGAATCAAGTGTTTCCAATGGTGGATATCGAGAAACAAAGTCATTCAAAAATACTTTCGAAGCACATACATTCAAACCAATAAGAGGTAAAGGAGAATAATCAATATGCAAAGGGTTAGAAAAACCTTGCCAAAACTCTTGTATTACAGAATCCTATTCATCCTTAGAAAATTCAAGTGAATTACTTACCTCTTCATATCGTGGTCCTCTATCAAATCTTGCAACCATTCTTCGTTATTGTCTACCTTAACCAAAGTCTTGGCATCATTATAATCATTGGCAAGTTCAATTGGGTCTTCCACAATATCATTCAATTCGGTCTCATTATCGAGCATCACCTCTTCATCATCGGAATGGGGTCATTCATTAGAAAAAATCTCATCAGTAAAATTGTTAGATCTTCTTGTGAGGGTGTTGCACTGTTTTATAACAATAGGTAAGTCACACCCAATATCCTCCTTTTGAATAGGCGAGGGATCATTATTATGATCCGGAGTTGGAATATCTTCCTCATTTTTGTAAGGCTCATACTCTACTGCGGATTCATATCTTTCTCTAAGGAATTTTTTAAAAGAACTAATTGCATCATCCTCAAGATCTACCTTTTGAATAGGTGCTTGATCATTATTAAGATCAAGGCTCGAGTAAGCTAAACTAGCGTCATCAAAAGTCTCCAAAGGTTGGCCTTTTCCAACATAATCATCGATCAAATATTCAGTACACACCATAGGCACATTAGAATAGTTATTGCTTTGATAGCAAAATTCTTATTTATCATTCTCCTCCTTGTATTGATCCATGTCTCTTCGTATTTTAGCAATGCCGTTCCGAAGTTGTTGGAGTTGATCTTCTCTAGTCTCTTCAACTTTTTGAATCTCTTGTTGTACCAAGTTAAGATAATTTTCCACAAAAACAAAAATTTTCTGATCAAGAGCATAACTATCCTGCCATCGTTGTGATTGTCCACTTACATACCCGTCATAAGGTTGTTGATATGTATGAGAATATCCATAAGGTTCTGTAGGAAATTGATCATAGCCAAAATATTGGTTTTGATTGTATCCTAAGGATGGTTGGAAGTTACCATAATGTTGAGGTTGAAAACCGTATTAATTGTTGTAATATGCTTGCTCTTGTCCACTATACGTGGAAAACTGGTACGTGAAATAAAAATTCTAGAAAACAAAGTTAGAAAATAAAATAAAATATAAAAACAAAAATTAAAGAAAAACAACTAAAGCTGCTTCGCTGCTCCCTGGCAGCGGCACCGAAATTTGATGCGTGTCGTAACCAAAACAAATTAGTGAATATTTTTCTAGTTAATTATCAAGTAATATGGTGGTAGTTAAGTTCGTTCCCACAAGGAGCAAGAGGTTTTAGTTGTCTTATAATGTCACAAAAGGGGGGTTTTGGTTTTAGATTTTATAAAGAAAAATAAATAAACAAAGTAATTAAAAAGATAAAGTTGAAATCAATAAGAGAAATAGGATAAAGGAATCCTTTTTCGTTGCAAAACAATGATTCAAGTTATGTTCTTTTCCACTTTTTATTAGTCACAGATTATCACTAACCCTAAGTTAACAGGTTCACTTAGCTAACCCCAAAATTCCTCGTTTCACTGATTAACAAATCCGTTTAGTTATCAGATTATATTCTAAAGAACCACCTTGAAGTTCGCTTACAAGATGTAATTCAATGAACGCATTAAGATTTATGAATTTAGGTTTGATATTAGTAGTTAGACTCGGTTCGCTCGGTCCACTTTCTAGCGTCGTTTTCACACACAATTGCTCCACAGAATCCCTCTGCAAGGTCTCGTATTTTCAAATTATGTAAAGAGTCAAGAAATGATTACTATCCCCTAACTTTTACTAGCTTTGGATTGAGTTAACAAATTGATTTAGTGTGCACTCTAAACAACCTATGAAACAATCATAAACACTCATATTAGTAAAAACAAACGATAATCAAGTGAAAACTTCAAAGTAGTTTTAAAACAAAACTCAAAACATGTCAAGAACTAGGAATTCATCCTCAATCAATAATAAAATTAGCTACTCATGGTTTGGAGAGTTCACACAAAATAAAGAAAAGAACAGAGATGTGAAACAAAACCAAAGTGTAGTGTGTGTAAAGGTATGTAGAGAAAAGTAGAGAACTTCTCTATTTATAGGCTTCAATTTGCTTGCAATCCTCTTAGAAATAGAATCCCTTTCCCTTTATATCTCAACTTCCAAATCCAAGTATTTCTCAAATATTCCATCTTCTCTTTCCAAATTCAACCAAATTCTTCATCCGATTCCAAGTCCAAGTCTTCACACCCATCAGAAAAGTTCACACAAAATTCTGTTATTTTTGATCGCCGGGGTCCTTATGATTACCGGAAACCGGCCTGAAACGGCACCGGGAAAGTACTACCGAATATATGAGTTCTGTTACCGTCGACATAATATTCCGTCAGATTCTATAAGACTTAACTGTCAAACTAACGGTCATCGTAGGTCAGCGGGTCAAGGCAGGGAGTGAGTTAGCTTCTAGTCAGTTATCTTATTCAGGCTGATTCGGGTTACTCACTGAGTCACAGAGAATGATCGGTCATCGAACTCCGCTGAATCCATTATCGCCGGTACCGAGTCGACTCGCCAGAGGAGAAATTTGTGCAGAGTTCTGTTTGTATTTCGACCGATTCCAGGAATGTTTCAGGCTCATTTCCCTGCACAATTCAATCCTAGAATACATATAACAATCACAACTCATTTAATCTCTTCTCAATCTCATATTGCTAAGTTTAATCTATTGCATCTTCTTCTTATTTTCATGACCACAAACACAGGTACAGAAACAGCAAAACCCCAACTGCTTCTCGATCTAATTGCAGCAGCTCAAACTCATCTTCTCTGTGTACTTGTGCTTAACTGTGTTCTTTCTCTATAGCAGCAGCAACATGTTCTTTCTCTTCCTACAATCAACAGAAGCTCAGCTCCATGGTCTGTAATCACCATATGCACCAATTTTCCCATAAATAGCATCTCTCGGATTCAATATCCTCTTACACAGATCGAACCCATTTCCATTATTCTCAACAATTGTAGCTTCTACTCTGCAATTCCAAGGCACATACCCATGAACATATTCTACAGCTGCTAACCTTCTCCATCATTTTGAACACAAATTCAGCCCCAAAACTCCTCCATTAATCGATTCCGTCCAAACCCCATTTCTGATTCATCAACAGACTAACAATCACAAAACCCATCTCCGATTCATCAATTAGCAACTTGTTCTTCTTCTCACCCTTTTCTCATCTCTCAATTCTACAGAACCAAAATCTAACTTTCAATTTCATCTCAGAAACCTTGATTTCATCTGCTCTTCTCGCTCAAAAAAACCAAATCTTCTCTATCCATCATAATCTTCAATGTCAGCAACCACTTCCCATGAATATCTCTTCTTAACTCGAATCTGCTGTTTCAGGTGATATAACAACAACCACTGCTTTTTTTCTTCGTTTCTCAATTTCAGGTGAAAGAAGTGGATGAAATGAAATCGAGAAAAGTGATTCTCGATTTAGGGTTGGGTAGGTTGGGGTTGGGGTTGGATGGTTACACCCAGGGATAAGGACCACCCCACTCATTAGATAATGGCCATCCTGATTGGCAACCCCTTAACCACAGCTGGACTGTTTTTAATATTTCTCCACATAGAGTTTCCCCTTAACCTTGGCTCAGCTCCCAATAGTATTTGCCTGTGAAATGACAATTTTTCCATTCTTTCTCAATTTTGGATGATTTCTTGTTCTGCATGACTCCAAAGTACCTAATAATTCAAAAACACGTGTATAACACATAATTTACACGTATAAAACATAAACAATAGATAATAAATAATAGATAATAGCAAAGAAAAATTTACGCGTAGAACACATAATTTACGCGTAGAAAAATAGCAAAGAAAGCATAAACAATAGATTATAAATAAGGTGTATTCTACACCTATCGACTTGTAAATCATGTATTTTACGTTCATTTTGAGTTTTGTAGGTGTTTCTGAGTCACGTGGCGTAAAAGCCGAAAAAATGATGCTAAATTCATTACTTAGAGACATTGAGCATCGATAAGGTCGAAGCGGAGTACTGCATAGCTCGAATGGGTTGTAATCGGAAATTGCGAACAGCTTTCACTTTTCACTTGAGACAGCCAAGTGAGTCTACAAGGAAATTTACTGGAGCACCTGACTTCAACTACTCAGGAGAGTCACCTGCTAGCATATTTAATATAACTGGGGGCATACAAGCAGGGCGCCTTCTTATCGAACCTAGGTCGAGCTTAGTACTACACATTTCAGTTTTCTGTTCACTGAACCAAGAAGAAGATGCTGGCAAGAGTTCATGTCGGCAAGCCTTAGGACGCGACGGTTCACAGTGGCTAAGGGAGATTTACGAATTGAGACCAGGAAGCAATGAGTCTGTTTTCCATAGTATGGGTTCAAATTCCAGGCGAAAAATCAGTCAAGAACCGAGAGCTATTGCCATTGAAATAGGGGATGAATTGAGTAGATTCAAAGGTTTTGAAGAGTTTTTGAAGATCTAGAACAAGGGTTTGCGATGACTCTGAGTTTACAAGAAATGGATACGTGTTTGCTTTGGCCTGGACAGATTTTGCTTACCGTAAAAACCAGTTGAGAAAGTTAACTCACTACCATTGATTGAAGGATGAACGGTGACTAGTTAATGAATACTTTGTGTCTCAGTACGATTAGGAGTTATGGATTGTTGTGTATGGAATTGATTTATGTGCAGGGAAGAAAATAGATCTGCTAGAAATCAACAGGGAGTTTATCGCTGTATCAACAACAAATTGAACACATGGTGCTTGACTAAAAATTCCTTAATGACCGGCCAGTTCTGCAGCAGCTCTTGTTGTTTACTGAAACGATCTCTTTGCCGCCGGTTAACCATCTATTTTTGAATTTGTGATGAGAATTGATACAGGGTTTGAATGCGAGAAGAAAGTTGAAGGAAAATATACATGACTAATTTTTATATAGACTTATTGACTCAACAGAAAAGAAAACAATTACAGGAGGTGAACTGAAATAACAGTTGTTACCTACTATTATATCATGTGGCTAGGATTGGCTACATAAAATGAATCCGTACAATGTTAGATGCTTGACTAAGTCTAACATCCCCCTCTAACAGATGCACGTAAAACAAGCATCAGTTTGTCCTTCAACAAACTAAACTGAGATTTGGACAATCCTTTTGTGAACAAATCATCTATCTGACTAAGAGTGTGAATACACAAAACCTTCATAAGTCCAGAGGTAACTAGATAACGTATCATATGATAATCCACTTCAATATGCTTGGTGCGAGCATGAAAGATAGATTTGAAGTTAAACTTCCTGCACCAAGATTGTCACAGTAGATACGACAGGGAAGAAATAAGTAGACAGATAGTTCTTCAAATAAGTAGGAAATCTACAAAATTTCAGCTGCTGCATTTGCAAGTCCTCTGTATTCAGCTTCTGTTGAGGAACGAGAAATAGTTTGTTACTTATTAGATAACCAGGAAACTAAGTTACCACCCACAAAGACACAATATCTTGAAGTGGATTTACGAGTATCAGGACAACTAGACCAGTCACTATCACAATATGCAGTAACTTCAGAACAATCACAACTTCCGAGAGTAAGACTTTGACCCAGAAAGCCTTTGATGTATCTTAAGAATACGTTTAACAAGTTTTAGATGAATGTCAGTAGGACTGTGCATGAAATGACTAACATAGTTCACTGCAAAACTGATATCAGGCCTAGTAAGTGTCAAATATTGAAGTCCACCCACTAAGCTTCTATAAGAAATAACATCCTTCAGAAGGTCACCATCATAAGCAGAAATCCTTCCTACTAGAGTTCTACAAGGTTTACAACCCAACATATCATGTTTTCTGAGCAGAACAACAAAATACTTGTTCTGAGTAAGAAGCATCTTCTTATCTGAGGAATGAAAAGTAGCTTCAATGCCTAAGAAGTAATGCAAGGGTCCAAGATCCTTCATGGAAAACTCAGACTTCAGAGAAGTGATAAAAGAAGTAAGTAGAGATTCAGAAGTTCCCACAAGAATAATGTCATCCACATACACCAAGAGAATCATTCTCTCAGAATTCTTATGATAAATGAACATGGAAGTATCACAAATAGAGTTGGTCAAACCATATTTAATAAGATAGCCACTAAACCTTTCATACCAGGCTTTAGGATCTTGTTTAAGTCCATATAAGGATTTTCTAAGCTGGCACACATGTGTAGGGTATTCTGGATCAACAAAACCAGGTGGTTGTTCCATGTAAACATTCTCTTTTAAGTATCCATGCAGAAAGCATTGCTCACATCAAGTTTTCTCATACTCCACTTGTTTGAGAGAGATAAACTTAGAACACATCTGATGGTAGTAGCTTTAACAACAAGACTAGAAGTCTCCTCAAAATTAATACCATCCACTTGATGATAACCCTTAGAAACTAATATGCCTTTGTATCTCTCTATTGTACCATCATCATTGAGTTTGGTTTTGTCACCCATTTGCATCCAAGAACATTAATGGATGGATGATATGGAACATGAATAAATGTATCATTCTCATGTAATGCAGTATACTCATTCTTCATAACATTAACCCAAACAGGTAACTTGATGGTCTCATTAAAAGTCTTTGGTTCAGGAGGTGCAAGAGCAAGAGGTACATGATGCTTCATTATACTATTAGCTACAAAATCTTTAGATAAAGCTTTAGGGACATGAATACCTGATTTAGACCTGTATGGATACCAGAAGTAGGCTGCTCTGTAGAAGAAGAAGTTAAAATCTCTGAAATGGAAGCATATATATCATCAGTTGACACAAATTCTTGTTCTACTGACATAGTTGGAGTAGGATCTTGTAATACTGGCATAGTTGGACTAGAAGTAGATGAAAACTCAGTAGAAACAACAAAAGGAAACTTAGCTTCATCATAGACTACATGAGTAGTAACATATATCCTGTGAGTGTACGTGTAAGTCCATACATATGTATCCTTTGTGATGAATGCTATATCCCAGAAACACACAAGCAGCTAATTTAGGACTGAGCTTATCTTTCCTACAATCCACTAAGTTTGGATAACACAAACACCCATAAACTCTAAGAAGAGAATAATATGGTTTAGATTTATATAAAGCTTCATAAGGAGATTCATAGTCAACAAGCTTACCTGGAAGTCTATTAATAAGAAAAACAGCTGCTAAGAAGGAATCAAACCAGAACTTCTTAGGAAGAGAAGAATAAAAATACAGAGTATTTCCCATTTATGTGACATGTCTATGCTTTCTCTCTGCCGAACCATTTTGTTGATGAAGATGAGGACAGGAAACTCTTAAGACAATGCCACTGAAATCAAGTAATTCTCTAAATGGTCCTTTTATAAGCTCAAGAGAACCATAACACTGAAAATGTTTGATCTTGACATCAAAAAGATTCTCAACAAGTTACTTAAACAACTTAAAGCAGTGAACACTGTCTGATTTATTCTTCATTGGATAAATCCATGAAAATTTACTAAAATTATCAACAAAAAGAATATAATACTTGTACCCCACTGAGATTGTACAGGAGCAGGACCCCAAATATCACAGTGAACTAAAACAAGTGGTGTACTAGAAATACTACCAGTAGCATGAAATGGTAAACACTTATTCTTAGCTAACTGACATGATCCACAAATAGAAGAAGTACATTTGCAGATACATTGATGTCAGTAGAAGTATCAAGCTTATGAAAAATCTTCTGAGCAGGATGGCCTAGTCTTGAATGCCATAAAGCTGAAGAAGCTACCAAAGTAGTAAAAGCAGTACTATGTTGGGAAGTAGCATTAAGCTATTAAGCAGCAGTATATGAAGCATATTGACCAGATATTATGGGATATAGTCCATTCTGCATCCTCCCTTGAGCAAGAATAAGGTTGTTCTTCAATGACTTGATTTCATATCCCCAAGGATAGAACAAAAACACACAGTTATTTTCTTGAGTAAACTGATCTATAAACATTAAATTGTGTTTCAAATGAGGAACATAAAACACTTTTTGTAGATTAAACTGCTTAGATGATATAGACAAGGTAGAAGAGCCTACTAATGATATGGGAGGTAACTTACCATCTCCAACCATAACCTGTTATGTGCCAGAATGAGTAGCAGTGTTCTGTAAAATGGATACATCATTTGTCATATGGCTAGAAGCTCCTGAGTCAGGTATCCAAATTGGTCCTAAGTCACCGTGACTCCAGTATCCTCCACTCTCATAAGAAGTATCAGAACAAAACTAGACATTAAAATCAAACTCATTAGAAGACCAAGGAGAATTAGAGCTGCTTCCTGCATTCAAATCAAGACCAAGAATGCCTTGTATGGAGGTGCAATACCATTTCTAGAAGCAGAATATCTAAATTTACATCGATTTCCCAGATGACCTTGTTTATGACATATCTGACTAGGAACATCTCTATAGTCTATGACTTGCTTCTGTGTAGGATTAAATTCAGTTTTACGAAAACCAAAAGGATAAGAATTTGTACTAGCCTGAGAATTTGAAGATGGTGGTGATGAGATTGAATTATATGAAGGCATAGGTTTTCGAAAATTAGAATTATGAGATGAAGTCTGTTTCTTAACAAAGAAAATAGAGTTTGTTGGATCTAGGATAAGTGAAGAAAAAGACTCTGAATGTTGCTCTTTCAAGAGTTGTTCATGGCTTATAAGACATGATGGAAGTTCAGAGAATGATAATGGAGGTTCCCTATTTTGAACACTAACCACAAAATTAATAAACTCTCTACCAAGACCATTAAGAGTATACATCACCAGATATGAATCTTGAATCGGTTCTCCAATTTCTTCAAGAGAATATGCAATTGTCTTGATCTGATGAAGAAAATAATAGATTGTTGAAGAACCTTTCTTGATAGAGTAAAGTTGAGATCTCAAAAAATATTTCCTATAAAGAAATTGATCACTGAATAGCTTAGCCAGATGCAACCACTTTTCTCTTGTTGTTTGTTTACCAAGAAGTTCAGAAGAAAAAGATCGATCAACAGTTGCATTAATACAAGATCCAACAAATTTATCAATTTGTAACCACTCAAGATAATTTGGATTTAGTATATGAATGTTGTTAAGCACTACCGTAGGCAACTCAAGAGGAACAGATCCATCAACAAAACCATAAAGATTGGTACATATAAGAATTGAAGAAATCAGATCTTTCCAAACTAGGTAATTTTATCCATCTAGTTTACCAGAAACAAAATTAGAGATATTTTGGAAGGGAATTGTAATCCACTATGAAAAACAAACGGATTTTAGAAATTCGATTGATGTTGTTGGTGTTGACGTGGTTGTTGAAAGTAAAACCTGGTAGATTGTTGTTTTTGAGGTGAAGTATACTGCGGAATTCATATGGGAGTATGTTGTAGAGATGGTTGTGGAACATTAGTAAAGGGTGTTGGAGATGATTTTTGAGTTAACGAAGGTGGTGGTGGTGGTGGTTGAGAAGAAGAAGACGGTGGAGATGAATGAGTAGGAGATGATGTTGTTGGTGATTGAGATTAAGAGGGTAAAGATTGTTGTTGTTGATGATGTTGTGAAGAAAATAATGGTGGAAACAGATTTGTATTGGTGAGATGAAGATTGTTTTTGTTGTTGACAACGGAAGAAGATGCAATATCTGTTTGAGTTGTTCTCTCCATTGTCAGGTTAAGTTGCAGGTTTAATGGTGGTGGTTTGAAGGTAGAGTAAAGTTGCAGGATCTAAGGAAGTCAAGATTACCTTTGGTATCTGATACCATGTGAGAAATGTGATCTAATTGATTATCGAGAGTTGAAGGAAAAGATACAAGACTAAGTCTCATATAGACTTATTGACTCAACAAAAAAGAAAACAATTACAGGAGGTGAACCGACACAAATGTAAATTTATGTAGTGATGCTTATATCCTGGTATTGAATTACATTATCCGGGATAAAAAAAATAGTTGAGGTTTCTCAATTTTGCAGATGATGATTACTTGGTATTATCAAACGACTCTGTTCATATTTTACGAAGGATGATTACTGGTTGACTTCTTTACACAATGAGATATGGAATAGTAAAAAGAAAGTGAAAAACATAAAAAATATTATAATCAATTCCTCAAATAAACAGAGATTGATCCTAAAATCTTCATCAAATCATTTTTTCTTTCAATGGATATTTGTAAAGTAGAGAGATAAAATAAAGGCAAGCAGTTACATGATACAGTACTAATTTTCTTCATTCGTTTTATGCTAAGGTAATTAAATTACTGGCTTGGCTTGTGACTTGTGAGGAGCCGAGAAAAATTGGGAACTCCAAAACCGTCGGATACATAGAAAGTGATGATCAAGATATCTTGTCAAAATTTTTTGTCAAAACGTTTTGTTGAGGGATACCGTCCCTTCGATCAAATCCTCAGAGCCAGCAAAACTACCTAGTTGTGTTATTACGGGTGGAGCCGTCTATTCGGAGAGGAAAGTACCCTAATTAGGCGAAATCTCTTACGACCGCTCGTTTTAAAGACTTCTTTGGGATTGAGAAGCTCTACGAGTATCGTTTGTGGGAAACTAAATAATTGCAGTTTATTATTAGTTTTTGATTGATTTGATTGACTAACGGTTGTTGAACTTTGATTGCACCTAGTTTGTTTATGCTTGAGAATCTTCTCTTCTGATATAAGATTCACTCAAACTAGATCAAAGTATCAACGGGGATATTTAGACTGTTTGTAGATCTAAAGATGTCTTGTGATAATCCATCGTTAACATACTCCGTTTTGTGTGTGATTGATCACAAGAGTTTCAAGTTGTTTGTGTGCAGGTGTTTATTGAAGATCTAAGAAGATTTGAAGACAAAAAAGATTTCTTATTTGAGTTCATAATCTTTGAGGTGCACAAAACTTGATCGGCTTGGGATCCAACTATAATCGGTTTATCTTTTGATAGATTGGATTGATTAGTTGTGTAGACCGACATCAATATATTGTCTTTGTTGATTAAGAGCACTGGTTGCAAAATCTAAACCCAACTACTTTGGTAGTTGTATTTTTAGATAGATCTAAGAACCCGACAAAGGAGTTTATTGGGAAAAACGGAAGATCCTTTTGTCAAACTCATATCACGTTGTTTGAAAATAGTTGTTACCGAACAAATTTGATGTTCCTTACTGTTTGGAATACGAACCAAAGGAATTGTTCCAAGTGCGTGACTTATTACAAGTTGGGGGCGGAGGGATACTGAGGGAACTATAGGTATAGTTGCTTGGTCTCAACTATACGAAGTTGGTTTAGATTTTGTATAGCGGCTTAATTCTGAGAGTATTCAATTCTGGACAAGGTCCCGGGGGTTTTCTGCATTTGTGGTTTCCTCGTTAACAAAATCTTGCTGTGACTTTTACTTTTCTGTTTCCGCAATTATAATTGATTTATTATAATAAGAAGTAAAATACACAAACGTTAATTCCGAATATACTTAATATCAATCGTATAGAGTTTGGTTAAGCCCGGACCTATTATCAAATATCATACTTCGTTATTGTATCGTCTCGATCTTGTATCCATAGAGAGTAGTGGTCTTCCTTACACAAATATGTCGACCCTAATCTCCTAAAGTAATTAGGTTTAGTCTCGAAAATTAATATCTGACACATTTGAATTTCATTAGTTCCCACAATTGGAGAAAATGTTTTTGGTGGGAAAACAAAGTCAATCGAGGTATCGTATCCTGGATTAACCACATCAACCAAAGGATGGGTTTCTAACAACTGAACTTCTTTTTGGACATCATTAGGTTCAGGAAAACGTGTATGAAGATAATCTTGTAAAATGGTTGAGGCATATATTTTAATTTCCAAGTGAGGTACCTTTGTTAGAGCTAAAGCACATGGATAATAAAAATCACCCTCAAACTTAGAGTTTTCAGTGTCTCTATAAAGACTAGTCACAACTTCCCTAGTTTCAAGGTCATCAGATTCCTGAAAATGGTCAATTGATTCTTCTAAGTCAGGTACATCCTCACTCATCTCTACGATTTCATTTTGTTTTTCTAAGACTAATGATTCTAAACCGTTAGACTCGAAAACAATATTCTCAAGATAAACCCGCTCCCCTAAACTATCATCGCCTTCGTAATCAAAAGGAAATACTACATCATCTAAGGAAATATTATCTTTAGTCAAATCCTCGTCCTTTTGAATAGGTGAATAATTATTAAAATTATTTGGATTTGAACTAGAAAAAATATTATCATTATAAAGCTCAGTTGGAGTAACAAATTCCTGATCACTATGCCTAAATATTTCAGATTCTTCATCAACACTATCCTCATCATAATCATAATAACATGAAAATGGTTGAGCCTCATTTAAAGTATTGCTTCCTATTCTATCCTTGTCATCTTGATTATGTAAATAAAAAATTTCCTCACTTTCAAGGTTGATTTTTGAAGCAATGTATTGGCAATTCAGTGTAATTCGAGCAATTCTTTCTTCCGTCTCTAACTCAAGCCTACGTGTTGACTCAGCAAAATCACGTGTTGACTCAGTTAATTTACATGTTGACTCAGCTAACTTCCTGAGTTTATATTCTAAAGAAGGTTCACTCATTGTTACAGTTCTTTCGTCTATAACTAAGTCATCTGTATCCGCTAACTTACGTGTCGACTCATGTAACTTACGCTTTGACTCAAGTATCTTATGTGCCTCATCTAGAGAAGAGGAATTATAGAAATTTTGCTCGTATGACCGGTATTCATGTGAATAGTAATTGGGCACACCATGGTATGATCCATAATCTTCAAAAGGTTGGCATTCCCAACCACAATTCACACTATAGTCAAAGTAATGTCCATTTTGAAAATCAGTCGGATATTTGTTGTATTGGCTATTGTAATACCAGTTCGACATTCTCAACACAAAATAAACCCACTGACAGGGGATTCGTGGGTGGATAGAGACTTACCTCGCGTACCAGACGGGAGATGAACCGTTGAAGTCGACACAGGCCACCGACTCCAATGTCAGTGTACGAACCCGAGGGGCTGAGACGGTATCTTAACCGTCATCCTTCCATGCAACAGTTTTTTTAGATTAAACCTTCCTTAGGGTTTTTAAAAATAATAATGTCCAATGTCCAAAAATAATGTCCAAAAAATGTCCAAAAATAAAAGAAGAAAAAAAAATAAAAATACAGCAATAAAATCCTAATTACAGTTTCTAAAAATAAAATAAAATAAAATATCTATATACAAAAATCTTCTTCTTCACTACTTTTGGATTCCTCTTTTCTTTTCTTCTTTGGCTTCGCCTTTGTTTTCAGCACTTTCTCCCTTTTTCTTTAGCTCAGCTCCAAATCTGAAAACAAACAAGAAAGACCAAAAGGCGTAAAAAAGAACAAAAATAATAAAAATAAAACCTAAAAAACAAATCTGTAAACAAGTCCGCGTCGGCGGCGCCAAAAATTGATCGAATTTTATATAGTGGTAAACAGAGTTGTCGTTCACTCGGACTTGATGAGATTGATTTTAAGAATTAATAAACAAAATAAAAGAAAAATATATACAAAATATTGTCACAAGATGAAGAGAGTTACTGGGACTAGGATTTCGTCGAATTCATAACATAGGGTTCGATTTATTTATTCTCAACAATTAAAGCTCAATAAATAAAATTAACATGGACTCTAATTTTGCCAAGGTATCTCAAAAGATTAGTTGTAAATCCTAAGCATGATGTATCAAAACATTTAAGCTAAGCATACCTCATCAAATTAAATGACAACCAATTAATTCAAATCATATTTCAATTAATATTAATGCAAAAGTCTTAAAAGAATTAAATAATTTTACCCATGTATGAAATTCGTCTTCCTCCATCGTCCCAGTGTTGGGGATTAGCTCATCACGTCGAAAACACACTTAAAATATTTATTCATGGCTCAAAAAGTGGTCTACAAATGATGAAAATGTGAGAAAATTATTAAAGCAGTGATTTTCTTTTCTCTCCCAAACTCCCCCCAAATGTGCTCTCTAGCTCTCTATTTATACACACAAATACACATCACTCAAATATATTCTTCCATAACTCCAAAATCTTCTTCTTTTTAATTAAAAATATCTTCAAGAATTTTTCCTTCTCTTTATTCTATATATGTCTTTACTAAACCCATATCTTCTTTAATTCGCAGAATAAAATCCAAGATAAAATCTTCTAAGGATATCTTTCTTGTTTAATACAAGATAACTTCCTTTTTCTTCAAAACTTCATGTTTGTAAGGCAAGAAGATATTCTTATCTTAAAGATAATAAATCCTTTACCGTTGAAACCAAATTTCCCGCCAATTTTTCTTTTCAAATCAAGGAAGAAAATGGAGCTCCCTTAACCAGTAATGGGGTGGGATTAGCAGTTGGCTCCCTGGGGTGCCCCTTATCCAAAACTGAGAGTCCGAATAACATGTGTCCTCCGGGTGCCTATACCAACTTTTCGAGCCGAATTTTCCAAAAATACCTACAAACACATAAAACACCATAATAAGTAGAAAATCGAGTACCAACAATACTGAAAATTGAGGACCAATCGGTCACAAAAATGTGTCTATCAAATACCCCCAAACTTATTATTTTCTAGTCCTCGAGAAAATCTAATCTAGAAAAATAAAAATGACTACACTTAACACGTGCAGCAAGCTGTTAAACCGCTAGGTGGCCCTAGCGGCGGAGTGTTGTCTCCGGAGGGTTTACCAGAGGTGTACCCACAAAACCTTTACTCCGGACCCTAGCTATCTATGCAAAACCTTGGAAGGCACTAAAGAATCTCCTTGGTTGGAATACTCTCATTGACTACAGGTGGAAGTACCCTGATGCGAAATTCCAATTGTTGTACACGAGTTTGCACTCAAGCATACTAAAATTCATATAAGTGACAGAGCTCTACTCAGATAGTTTCTGTACATCATTACCGGAGTCAACCAATCACATGGAAAGATTAAGAAGATGGATGTAGAGAAAAACATAGATGGTTTTGATATTGACTAAGGTGAACCTATCCTAATGGACTGAGATACCGGTCTGACTAATATCAACACAGCTGGCATATACAAGGAACTGGCGGGTGATAATCCTAACTCTAGGTCAACACGACTGGCATATACAAGGGCTCCAGTGGTCGACTTTATTGAATTTATTCTGGTTGGTTTGATGGTCTGGTCTCTTTTTTTTTGTATCTCAATCACTCTATTTAACCCAATCACTTATAAGAAAATAAAAACAGAAGGTGAAAAGGATTCAACGAGATATGGCGAAACTACCATTTTTTTTAAAAAAAAATTCTAACACCTGAGCTCTGTACTTTTATGAATAGACTCTTTAGATGTTTCCATCTAATCATATTGGTTCCTCAACTCCTATAACCAAGATGCTTCCATCCACTTAGATTGGTTAGTGCCATCCTTAATAAATATAAATTTTTAGGCTCTGGAGTTTATTTATTGCAACTAAAAAGTTTCTCCCATACCCCCAAACTTAAATCTAACATTGTCCTCAATGTTCTAAAGATAAAATTAAAAGCATATGAACAAGGAGAAACTGTTACCATTTGAAGCAAAAGAGTTAAGGAAAGATATTACCGTATTGCATGAGATTGGGTTACCTCCCAAGAAGTGCTAAGCTTAAAGTCTTCAGCCAGACTAAGAAAGGATTAGTCACCTTATAGAATCATAAAGTAATAGCCGGAATAACTGCGGATCACCAAAACCAAATAGAGATATCACAAGTAAAAGGAATCTGCACCATGCCAAGAAAGTTAACAAATAAAGCACACCCTTGTCTAGTTTCCTGTTTAAGACAACTACATCTAGCTGTGGTTCAGGTTCAGGTTCTATAACTTGGTCTAGATAACATATTTTCCTGGGTTGGATTTCCTCAAAAGTTAGATCCGAATGTTCAGGTTCTAGAGTCTGGAAAAACTCAAATAAAAACTTAGAAGCACATAATAATAACCTAAATAATTGCGGATCCTTAAAGTCAATCAAATTTGACTTACACAACTGACCACAAAGAGAGTGGTGGTCTTCCTTACATAAATATGTCGACCCTAATCTCCTAAAGTAATTAGGTTTAGTCTCGAAACTTAATATCTGACATATTTGAATTTCATAAGTTCCCACAATTGGAGAAAAAGTTTTTGGTGGGAAAAAAAAGTCAATCGAGGTATCGTAGCCTGGGTTAATCACATCAACCAGAGGATGGGTTTCTAACAACTGAACTTCTTTCTGGATATCATTAGGTTCAAGAAAACGTGTATGAAGATAATCTTGTAAAATGGTTGAGGCATATTTGTTAAGTTCCAAGTGAGGGACATTTGTAAGAGTTAAAGCACAAGGAGAATAAAAATCACCCCCAAACTTAGAGTTTTCAGTGTCTCTATAAAGACTAGTCACAACTTCCCTAGTTTCAAGGTCATCAGATTCCTGAAAAATGGTCAATTGATTCTTCTAAATCAGGTACATCCTCACTCATCTCTACGATTTCATTTTGTTTTTCTAAGACTAATGTTTCTAAATCGCTAGACTCGAAAATAATATTCTCAGGATAAACCCGCTCCTCTAAACTATCATCGCCTTCGTAATCAAAAGGAAATACTACATCATCTAAGGAAGTCTTATCTTTCGTCAAATCCTCGTCCTTTTCAATAGGTGAATAATTATTAAAATATATTTGGATTTGAACTAGAAATAATATTATCATTATAAATCTCAGTCGGAGTAACAAATTCCTGATCACTATGCCTAAATATTTCAGATTCTTCATCAGCACTATCCTCATCATAATCATAATAACATGAAAATGGTTGAACCTCATCTAAAGTATTGCTTCCAATTCTATCCTTGCCATCTTGATTAGGTAAATAAAAAATTTCCTCACTTTCAAGGTTGATTTTTGAAGCAATGTATTGGAAATTCAGTGTAATTCGAGCAATTCTTTCTTCCGTCTCTAACTCAAGTCTATGTGTTGACTCAGACAACTCTCGTGTAGACTCAATTAACTTACATGTTGACTCAGCTAACTTCCTGAAGTTATCTTCTAAAGAAGGTTCACTCATTGTTACAGTTCTTTCGTCTATAACTAAGTCATCTGTATCCGCTAACTTATGTGTCGACTCATGTAACTTATGCGTTGACTCAAGTATCTTATGTGCCTCATCTAGAGAAGAGGAATTAAAGAAATTTTGCTCGTATGACCGGTATTCATGTGAATAGTAATTGGGCACACCATGGTATGATTCATAATCTTCAAAAGGTTGGCATTCCCAACCACTATTCACACTATGGTCAAAGTAATGTCCATTTTGAAAATCAGTCGGATATTTGTTTTATTGGCTATTGTAATACCAGTTCGACATTCTCAACACAAAATAAACCCACTGACAGGGGATTCGTGGGTGGATAGAGCCTTACCTCCTGTACCATATGGGAAATGAACCGTTGAAGTCGACTTAGGCCACCGACTCCAATGTCACTGTACGAACCCGAGGGGACGAGACGGTATCGTAACCGTCGTCCTTCCCTGCAACAATTTTATTTAAATGAACCCTTCCTTAGGGTTTTTAAAAATAATAATGTCCAATGTCCAAAAATAAAGTCTAAAAAATGTCCAAAAATAAAAAGAAGAAAAAAAAATACAGCAATAAAATCCTAATTACAGTTTCTAAAAATAAAATAAAATAATATATCTATATACAAAAATCTTCTTCTTCACTCCTTTTGGATTCCTCTTTTCTTTCCTTCTTTGGCTTCGCTTTTGTTTTCAGCACTTTCTCCCTTTTTCTTTAGCTCAGCTCCAAATCTGAAAACAAACAAGAAATACCAAAAGGCGTAAAAAAGAACAAAAATAATAAAAATAAAACCTAAAAACAAATCTATACACAAGTCCGCGTCGGCGGCGCCAAAAATTGATCGAATTTTATATAGTGGTAAATAGAGTTGTCGTTCACTCGGACTTGATGAGATTGATTTTAAGAATTAATAAACTAAAAGAAAAGAAAAATATATACAAAATATTGTCACAAGATGAAGAGAGTTACTGGGACTAGGATTTCGTCGAATTCATAACATAGGGTTTGATTTATTTATTCTCAACAATTAAAGCTCAATAAATAAAATTAACATGGACTCTGATTTTGCCAAGGTAGATTCTCAAAGATTAGTTGTAAATCCTAAGCATGATGTATCAAAACATTTAAGCTAAGCATACCTCATCAAATTAAATCATAACCAATTAATTCAAATCATATTTCAATTAAAATTAATGCAAAGGTCTTAAAAGAATTAAATAATTTTACCCATGTATGAAATTCGTCTTCCTCCGTCGTCCCAGTGTTGGGGATTAGCTCATCACGTCGAAAACACACTTAAAATATTTATTCATGGCTCAAAAAGTGGTTTACAAATGATGAAAATGTGAGAAAATTATTAAAGCAATGATTTTATTTTCTCTCCCAAATCCCCCCAAATGTGCTCTCTAGCTCTCTATTTATACACACAAATACACATCACTCAAATATATTCTTCCTTAACTCCAAAATTCTCTTCTTTTTAATTAAAAATATCTTCAAGAGTTTTTCCTTCTCTTTGTTCTATATATGTCTTTACTAAACCCATATCTTCTTTAATTCGTAGAATAAAATCCAAGATAAAATCTTCTAAGGATATTTTTCTTGTTTAATACAAGATAACTTCCGTTTTCTTCAAAACTTCATGTTTGTAAGGAAAGAAGATATTCTTATCTTAAATATAATAAATCCTTTACCGTTGAAACCAAATTTCCCGTTAATTTTCTTTTCAAATCAAGGAAGAAGATGGAGCCCCCTTAACCAGTAATGGGGTGCGATTAGAAGTTAGCTCCCTGGGGTGCCCCTTATCCAAAACTGGGAGTCCGAATAACATGTGTCCTCCGGGTGCCTATACCAACTTTTCGAGCCGAATTTTCCAAAAATACCTACAAACACATAAAACACCATAATAAGTAGAAAATCGAGTACCAATAATACTGAAAATTGAGGACAATTCGGTCACAAAAATGTGTCTATCAGCATATCGATTGTAAGTGGATTCTTACTCTATTTGTTGATTCAATGGCTAATTGGGGTAGAAGAAATTCAAATATTGTTGAAAGTTCAAATAGAAATGATATGCTCTACACAACTAGGAACATCGATTATGACAACATGCCTAGTCTTACCTATGATGTTAGTTCTCAAAATTACTTTGTGAATGATGAATGCCTTATGAAGTTCGGTTCAATTAAAGAACCGGAGATGTTATTTGTCAAGGTTTCGGATTCGAAATATATGAATTTTCTGAAGCATCGAGAATGGGGTATCATTCATGAAAGCTCTTTCAAGGCAACTCCGCACCTTGTGAATCTGTTTTATGCCAATATGCATGAAATGAACTTTGAAGGATGTACTTTTCGAACTATGAATCGTACAAGATCGTTTGAAGTCAACAAACAAGTAATTTCGGAATTCATTCTCTATACTTTCATGAATACCTTCCTACCATGTTCGGATGAAAGGTACAAAGTTGAAAACAATACCATTTCTTCAGTAATTGGTGGAACTTGGTCAGATAACTCCCTTCTTATTCATAATGTTGAATTTCATCTCAAAGTATTTGGAATACTAGCTTGTGCAAAACTGTGTCCTAGCAATATGCATAAGACAAAATGGACTAGAGATGTTGCTGAACTTGTATATCATCTTGTCATAGGGGTCAAAATTTTTGATTTCTGTGGACTAATGATCACAATTCGAAGGGGTAAAAGAAGAACTCCTGGCTTTGCTTGTTTGATCAGAAGAATATGTAGCTCTTTTGGAATTGTCTGGCCAAACGCCAGGGAAAAGATTCCAAAGAAATTAGGAGAAGGAATTCTCAACAGAATGAGAGAACAAGTCTTCAATGCTCCTCCTCCTATAAGAGTTGAAGGGGATCCACAAACTCTTAAGAGAAGACTACAAAGAAAGAATGATTGCATAGTAAAGATGATTGATCATTCTACAAACGTCCATCCAGATCTTGCTGAAGCCTTGTGCGGCATCTCAGACAAGTATCAAGATACTTCTTCAGAAGAGGATACTGACTTGGATATCTCGGACTAGGTCTTACAACTATCAATGTATAATATTATGTATATTATTGTAAGTGTATGTATGAGCTTTTGTTTAAAGGATGTATTCCTAGTAAGAACCTTTGTGTAACAATAAGATGTGTTAAAGGTTTTAATGTAGTGTATGCACTTCTTTTGGTTTAATTTTTCATTATGAATTATTGCTATGTATGTTTATGGGATGTTTGATTTCAGTTTTACTACCTTAATATTCGATCTCATATATTGTGAACCCTTATGGTTTGGGTGACTTTTTGATTTAGCGGGATTAATCTCTAGCCCTAGTAGGTAGGCTTTATCAAAGGATCATGAGGGGTTCTGCTAGAAACAATATGTGAAAAACGCACAATATGTTGAATCGGTTTTGGTTTAGCATAAAAGCATATGTGTTTCGACGGTTTTCAACATTTGCTTGCAATTGTTAAAACCGGTTTTCAACCTTTCTCTGGTAAAGGTTGAGGTGTGTTGTTATTCTTTAGTTTATGCATAAGGATGACAACGTGGTGATATTTCGATATCAATTCTCCCTGGACGAAGATGCTATCATATTGGAGAAGTGGATGTGAAATTTGAGGTAAAAATCTTGTTAGTTAATTGTTTTCCTGTTTAAGAAAAGCCTGAGTTTATATTATATATATTTGTTGCTTTTTATTAACAAAATTTCGGTTCAATTGATATTTATTCCATGATGTGTGTGGGGATGTGTGTTTGAATTGATTCCGGTTAAGAAAAACTATTATTATCTTTATTTATTGTGTGGTATCAATTTTTTAGGCTTACAAAATTTCGATACAATTGATGCGCGTGTGATTCAATTGGTTCCGGTTAAGAAAAACCATTGTTATCTTTCTTTTGTATGGTATCAATTGTTTAGGATTACAAAATTATGGTGCAATTTCGGTGCTTTTAATGTCTATGTTGTTTCAATTGCTTCCGGTTGAGGTGAATAATTATGCAAGTTGATTTAATCTGGTTTGTATGAATTATTTATGGCTTAACGAAATAATTTGTGTACGGGATGAGTTGTTTAGTCCAATTCGATTCCGGGTAAGAAACTAAGTTAATTATGATCTTAGTTTGTCTTATCAAAGTGAGGTTTCGATTATTCAAGTGTAATCGAATGCCTAAACAAGGAATGCTAGTTAACTAACCTAGTACTTGTCTTGTTTAAAACTGAAAGGTCTAAGTTTATGGATAATTAGAACCTGATGATAAAAATGGAGTTTATCATTATTTTGGTCTTATCGAATTAAGCGATTGTTTTTGAACAATCGGTTTAGCAAAGGGACTAATGTGATTAGTTGTTTTTGGTTTGCTAAACTAAATTGGAAAAATTATTTCGGACAATTGTTTCCTTGGTAACATATCAAAATAAGACTACTTGTAGTTTCGGTTTTGATATTGGTTACCAGAGCGTGATGTGTGGAACCCTCGTGCCTAATTTTACAGGTTTGCTAGTCTATTAGATTTGTAAGATTCTTTTCATGTTTTCCTTATTTTTTCGTTTTTTTGTCATTTTTGTGACAAAAAGGGGGAGAAATATATGGAGTAAACAGGTGATGCTGGCATTGATTTTATATTGATTAGCATCTCTAGGGAAAAGAACATTGGTACTTGAATGTTTTATCTAACGAAAGAGTGAAAGCACAGACTAAGGGGGAGTAACATGTCATATAAATTGGTATAATAAAGATGTGCGGATTGAATATCTACCTATCCTCCTTAGGGGGAGTATTAACTTTGTTATTATAATGTCAACATCGGCATTTTCAAGGATTGAATGTAAGCAGTTTTACTGTGTTGTTGAATCGGGAATCAATCGGGTTGTAATGAATTCTTGTAATTTGTTTATCCATATGATGCAAGAGTTTTGTCACTAAAATTGAGAAAGGGGGAGATTGTTAGAGCATTGCTCGGTTGAACCCACCAAGCGTTGGTATGTCAAGTTTGGTTGTCATATTTTAGTGAATCAAAACTCATGTTAAGAGTCGCTTGATTATGTACCAGATTCAACTTCGTATAGGTTATCTTGAAAGTATTAGGATATGAGATATTACAAGTATTGCGAAGTCTTGAAGATGTGAAAAAGCAAGGAGCTACAACGACAACAATCATCCTTCCACTTGAGGTTAGTGATATTTGACTTGAACTGTTTCATTCCCTAACCTATCTTTCAAGTCGTGCATATTGAAAACATAACTGCGAAGCATATGTGAACTCTAGATAGACATAGTATTAAGGAATACAATACGAGGTTTATTGCTTAACCATTAAACTTTATAAATAAGACATCGCCATAATCATTTGAATGCTATTGTGATTATGTATGGGTATGAGGTGAGGATTTCATCCTAGGGAACAATGTTTACATGTGTTCTAAGGAAGTAAGGTCATAAACTTGTTTGTGGACCGAAAAGGAAATTGCCAGGTGTTATTGGTTTGTTATTCATTGCATATCTTATGAACAACTGTTAGAGCACTGCTCAGTTGAACCCACTAGCGTTGGTATGTCAAGTTAGTTGTCAATTTTAGTTTCCAAAATACATTCTTGATTTAGCATACTAAATATAGTTTCAGACTAGATTAGGTCTAAGAAGTTGAATCGAAGCTATCCGTAAAGGATGAAGATTGAAGATTGAAGACTACAAGAAGACATCAACGAGTACTTCATCAATAAAGGTATGTGATTTATTTCATTTGGATTTTTGTTCAATTCTACCTTTCTAATTTATCAAGATATATGCTCACTCTATGGAACAATTCCGATGACGGTAAATGTACATTTATGTATATATACTTGAGTTTATTTGATTCATGACCTTGGAGACAATAACCTTTATTCTTATAAATAATCTCATGTTATAGTGGATGAGCTTACGAATCCAACGAGCCAAGAATCACTCAATTCCGAGTTATAACGATGAAATTATGAGTAATTTATTAAAGTTCGTTAGTAGGAAACAATCCTAAGCTGTTTGTAACAGTTCACGGACTTGGGCCCATTTACGTGACTAAAAGATATTTTTGGTCAAGTTGGTGATGTTTCCTTGTCTCGGCAAGATGGCTATTAATCTAAACATAAGTGATTACCATATTAAAGAGTTTGTGATAACTTTTAATTCCTGCCTAAGTTAGAATGTGATTTATTCACATAAATAAATATTTGTTAATTAATTATTTAATTAATTATTTATGCGAAATATTTGTAACTTAGGAAAGACTCCCATATTTAGGAGAGTCTTGAAAAAGGAAAATAACTTTGCTTAGCTTCCAAGCTATTGTTCATTATAAATAAAGGGTTCGTGAGTTTACACGTTTTTCACCCCCTTTGGAAAATTGGCGTAAGCTTTGCAGGTTGTTTCCATGTATTCTGTTCTTCGCGAACAAGAGTGAGATAAAAGTCTTTGTATTGGGGATCACAAAGCCAAGTTGGATCAAATCTTCGTGATTGATTATACAACTTGTAATCTAGGTTTTTCACCTCTTGTCTATTCTAAGGTTTTCTCTTCTGATATAAAACCATTCAAGAGTTGTTAATCATAAACCCTAGGTTTTGATAGATTTCAGTTTCCGATCGTATACCAACACTTGTTAGTCGAAATCGGAGACTAGAAAGAAAAACTTCTATTGAGGCTCTCGTAAAAATCCTTGAGAAGTTTTAAACAAGATATCTCTAGATTTATTCCAGTTGTTCTTGTTATAGAGTTATTAGGTTTCTCTTTCTTTTATTGAAGAGTATAATAATCCCTAATCTACAAGTTGGTTTTGATATTACTTTTACATAATAATTGTTTTTATCAAAACAAACACAAGATTTCCAAAACCTTGATTTACATCTAAAGGGAAATCAAACTGGTGTTTTGTGCAAACAAAATATCAAATAGTATCAATCGTGTTGGTGTATCTTCTTAAGATAACTTTGGGTTCTGCTAGAAGATTTGTGTGAAGAATTTCTAAAGAGAATCGGTATTCTGCTAGGAGTTCTATAAGTGCTGAAGAAGGTATTACATCTAGTCCGAATAGGTAGTAGGAAATTGGTGTAACAACTTATAATCAGTGTGTGTTTATTTTGGACTAGGTCCCGGGGTTTTCTGCATTTTCGGTTTCCTCGTTAACAAAATTCCGGTGTCTGTGTTATTTCTTTTCCGCATTATATTTTATTTATATAATAGAAATATCACAGGTTGTATGTTAAGATCAATCAGTTCTTGTATCCGGCCTTTGGGTTGTTGAGTGAATTGATTGACACTTGAATATTGGTCTTTGGTACCGTTCAAGTTAGTCCTCTTATTTTCAATCGGGCTCGCAAATCCCTATTTTCTGATTGCAGATTGAATCAAGATATAGAGATATAAAACTCTTTGATATACTTTTTATAGATTGAGTCTAACTGTCTAGTTGATTCTCTTGAAACTATATTGGAGTTTGTCTATTCAGATTGGCAAACGAAATATGGGGTGTGGTTGTTAGACCCCCGCTTTTTTAATTGATATTAGAGCACGCAAACACGCTAAGACCTCATAAGTCTGTGTTTGTAGCAATCTGATTCTATGGACAGAGGTGCTATCTCTATAAACATACCGCCAGTCTTCGATGACACGAACTATTTATGGTGGAAAATTGCTATGCGCTCTTTCATTCAAGCGCGAGATTTTCAATCATGGGTTCGTATTGTTAATGTATATGATCCTCCATCAGTTACAGTAGACGGTGTAACTGTTGAAAAGAATATTGGTGATTATAATGATCTTGAGATTCTTGTTGCAAAGAAAAATTCTGAAGGACTAAATGCGATCATCCACGCCGTTACCCCAGATCTTCAGTACCACGTTACTACGTGTAATAAGTCTAAAGATGCTTGGGATATCTTAGAAACCGTATTCGAAGGGAATGCCGCAGAGAAAGAAGCAAGGCTTCAAAATCTAGATTCTGACTGGGTAAACCTTCGCATGTCTGATGATGAAACCTTTGATGAGTTTCACCAAAGACTTTCTCAAATAATTAACTCCTCATTTGCGTTAGGAAGAACTATTCCGGAGAAAGATATTGTATGCAAAATTCTCAGGTCTCTACCATCAAGATACAAGTCTAAGAAACATTTCATTGAAGAAGGAAACGATCTTTCTACACTCTCCAGAAATACTCTTGCTGGAAATTTAAATATCTTTGATAATGAACACGCAAGAAAAGAGGTGATTTCTCTTAAAGCTGCAAATAATTCTGAATCCTCTACGGATAAATCTGGTTCGCCAGATACTAAGGATGTTACTCCACGACAATTTAGAAAATTCTTGAGAGACAGGAAAAATAGTTTTTCTAAAAATGTAACATCTTCTAAGGATGATGTACAATGCTATAATTGTCGTGGTTTCGGGCACTTTTCTTTAGTATGTCTTAGATAGAGTCGTAGAAAATCGACATATTTAGTAGATTGGCCTACTCTTGATGATGGACCTGAATTTTATAATCCCCAAGAGTTGGCTGGCGAGGTTGCATTAGCTTCTGGAAAAATTCTTGCGGATACTAATTCTGATTCTGACGAAGAAGTGTTTCATGTGGATCCAGTTGCTAATAATCTTCTTAAAGAAAGTCATAAAAAACTCCCTCGGAAGCTGAAAACACCATTTTCAGTGAGAAATTTAAATATGACAGACTTCATAGTCGAAATAAATACTTGCAAGACCAACTTGATTCTAGTGGTGCAAGAGATTATCTCAACGAAATACGAAAGCTTAAAGAAGAAATTGCCGAAGGTCGTGATCGGGAAATTATTCTTCAAGCAAAGCTAGATAACTTGGAAAACATTGAGATGAACTTGTTATTTGATTCAGAACGAGAAGATCTCAAAGTTCAATGTGAATCATCCAAGAATGATCTAGTTATTGTGCTTGAGAAGGTCAAAAGTTTGGAAGAAGAAAACTCGAGATTAAAAGAGAGTTTGTCTAGAAATAGAAGCTCAGATAAATTAACCTCAATATTGGGAGCATGTAGAATTCATCGTGATACACGAGGATTGGGATATGAAGGAATAGACGCTCCTAATATTTGCAAAGAGGTAAAATTTGTCAAAGCTAAAGTTTCTTCTCAACCAAAACCTTCCACGGTTGACAAAAGTAAAGTATCTCTACCAACTGCCGACAACGAAAAGAGGAAATTCTGTCTAGATCCAAAGCAAGTACATACACATTCAGGTAACACTAAACATAACTTTTTCCATTCTACTAAACATTGTTTTTATTGTGGAAAACCAGGTCACTTGCAAAGGAATTGCATATTTCTTAAACGAGATAAAACCAGATCTTATTCTGTTAAGATGACAAGATCTGATGTTCCAAACTGGAGAAAAACTGAGTCTCATAGTATCAGTATTTTCAGTATTCCCCCTAACAAGTTACATAATTATATTGGGGCGAAAAAGAAATACGTTGCTCCAAAAGCTGCTCAGAAATGGGTACCAAAGAAGACCAATAAAGCAACAATACTATTAAGAAGGATCACCCAGACAAGAGGTCGACAAGGGATAACATCTTAAAAAGGTATGGAACAGTTATTGAAAGTTTCAAGGAAGTTGTTAAATTCCTAGATTCCATGTTTGATTTTGTTTCGAATACCTGTTGTGAGCAAGATTTTGCTCATCTCAACACAACCTGACTGTGTTGAAAGTGCATCCTCACCATGAAGCCCTATTAAATGCGGTGAGGATTGCAAAAGAATTTTGGGCGCACATAGTGTGTTGGGTAATTTATGGATATGTGGAACAATTTATTATTTCGAGATGAGTCTAACTCGCTTACATATTTCTCAAAATATGTGTTGGTAAGCTTTTCGCTTCAACCAAGTTTATGTTTACCTAGTGACGAATGTCATGATATGTTTCAATCACTTTGAAAATTGCTTTGACGAGAAATGGTGTAACAACTGTATAACGTCCTCTAAGAATGTTTCAATGATTGAAATGAGATTTTATATTACATAACCAACGGTGGACATAAGCATTGTTGTGGAAACACATTTATTTATAAGTCCTATTTCTTAAACCAAAGTTTACGAACTTTGTTGATCAAGAGAACCGGAAGAATGGCGTGAGCCAAGTCCGCGAACTGCCGAAGTTCTCAAACCCAAGAATTTCTGCTGGAGTTGACAAACTATTTACGTGAAACTAAGTCCGCGAACCCAGTCCGCGAATCGGAGAAGTTCTCATACCCGAGAATTTCTGCTGGAGTTTGTAAACTCTGCCCGGTAATTTAAGTCTGCGAACCTAGTCTACGAACTTGAGTTAGGTTATATCTAAAGATGATTGTTTGTGAACTTATACTTATATAAACTAAGGAATGCATTTTGCAAACCGTGGCTAAAGTTCATGAACCGATTCAAGTGGATCAATTCGTCTTTGCTTCAATTGTGTCTTGTGTAGTTACATAAGATTTCCTTGCAATTGAACAACTCTCTAACTAGTTCATTTGAGTCATTTGAACTAGTTATGTTTAAGATGAATATGGTTAGATACCACGTGTATGAGTCTTAATTACCTAACTTGATTTGTGATTGGAATTCTTAAATATAACAGGTTAAAAGCAATTATCAAAGCCATGGATGTTGGTTTTTATTGTCAAAGAATCTTTTTCATACTCTTATGGTAACCATTCTTGGTGTAAATCCTTATGAAAAAGATTATTCTTCCTTCTAAGCATATCAATTCTTGTTCATACAAGTTTGTATCTTAGAAAAGATGATCACAATATTTGATCTTCATGATTACATATTGTGTATTATTACCATGAGATAGTTATATTGTTCAGTAACTTCATCTCATGAGAGACTATCAATGATTGGTTCTTAGTTCGCATCTCCTTGTGGGTTTTCTAAAATCCAATATATAAATCCTTATCTTTGGAGTAAGGTCACTCTTGTTGTTCTTTCGGGAATCACATCAAATGGGGGAGAGTTCTTTTGAACTTGTGCTTAATGGTCATATCTTGAGGGGTGTGCGGCTGTGGAATTTTAGAGGGGTTATCTTGTATCTTTAAACTCCTTGATGAGTGCATTTATCTTCGGCTTTATTATTGCATCTAAATTAGTTGGTATGTATTTTTTCTTTTAGTCATGAAATGTCTCTTTCAGAAATTTCATTATGATCCCGTTCTTGTACCTTTGCCAATTTTATTGACAAAAAGGGGGAGAATTAATATGTAGTTCATACTACAAATACATATGGTTTTAGGATCATTGTGTAGGGGGGAGTGGTTTCCATGTGAGATGGAGTATTGACTAAGGGGGAGTGATACATATCACCATAGTATTATTGTCAAAGTTATGATACAATGAAACTTTGATGTTTTGTAATAATACTATGATGGATCTTCAACAAGTAAATGATGAACACATGAAGAGTTGAAGAACCAAGGAAATCAAGCTTGTCGATTTTTCTTTTAACAAGTACAAGCCATATGTAAAATGGTTTTGTCACTAAAATTGATAAAGGGGGAGATTGTTAGAGCACTGCTCGGTTTAACCCACTAGCGTTGGTATGTCAAGTTAGTTTTCAATTTTAGTTGCCAAAATTCATTCTTGATTTTGCATACTAAAGATAGTTTCGGACTAGATTAGGTCTAAGAAGTTGAATCGAAGCTATCCTTAAAGGATGAAGATTGAAGATTGAAGACTACAAGAAGACATCAACAAGTACTTCATCAACAAAGATATGCAATTTATTTCATTTGGATTCTTGTTCAATTCTACCTTTCTAATCTATCAAGATATATGCTCACTCTATGGAACAATTCCGATGACGGTAAATGTACATTTATGTATATATACTTGAGGTTATTTGATTCATGACCTTGGAGACAATAACCTTTATTCTTATAAATAATCTCATGTTATAGTGGATGAGCTTACGAATCCAACGAGCCAAGAATCACCCGATTCCGAGTTCTAACGATGAAGTTATGAGTGATTTACTAAAGTTCGTTAGTAGGAAACAATCCATGAGCTGTTTGTAACAGTTCACGGACTTGGGCCCAATTACGTGACTAAAAGCTATTTTTGGTCAAGTTGGTGATGTTTCCTTGTCTAGGCAAGATGTTTATTAATCCAAACATATGTGATTACCATATTAAAGTGTTTGTGATAACTTTTAATTCCTGCCTAAGTTAGAATGTGATTTATTCACATAAATAAATATTTGCTAATTAATTAATTATTTAATTAATTAATTATCCATAATATTTGTAACTTATGAAAGACTCCCATATTTAGGAGAGTCTTGAAAAAGGAAAATAGCTTTGCTTAGCTTCCAAGCTATTGTTCATTATAAATAAAGGGTTCGTGAGTTTACACGTTTTTCATCCCCTTTGAAAATTTGGCGTAAGCTTTGCAGGTTGTTTCCATGTCTTCTGTTCTTCGTGAACAAGAGTGAGATAAAAGTCTTTGTATTGGGGATCACAAAGCCAAGTTGGATTAAATCTTCGTGATTGATTATACAACTTGTAATCTAGGTTTTTCACCTCTTGTCTATTCTAAGGTTTTCTCTTCTGATATAAAACCATTCAAGAGTTGTTGATCATAAACCCTAGGTTTTATAGATTTCAGTTCCCGATTGTATACCAACACTTGTTAGTCTAAATCGGAGACTAGAAAGAAAAAATTCTATTGAGGCATCTCGTAAAAATCCTTGAGAAGTTTTAAACAAGATATCTCGAGATTTATTCTAGTTGTTCATGTTGTAGAGTTATTAGGTTTCTCTTCCTTTTATTGAAAAGTATAATAATCCCTAATCTACAAGTTTGTTTTGATATTACTTTTACATAGTAATTGTTTTTATCAAAACAAACACAGGATTTCCAAAACCTTGATTTACATCTAAAGGGAAATCAAACTGGTGTTTTGTGCAAAAAATATATCAAATCGTATCAATCGTGTTGGTGTATCTTCTAAAGAGAACTTTGGGTTCTGCTAAAAGATTTGTGTGAAGAATTTCTAAAGAGAATCGGTATTCTGCTAGGAGTTCTCAAGTGTTGAAGAAGGTATTACATCTAGTCCGAATAGGTATTAGGAAATTGGTGTAACAACTTATAATCAGTGTGTGTTTATTCTGTACTAGGTCCCGGGGTTTTTCTGTATTTGCGGTTTCCTCGTTAACAAAATTCTGGTGTCTGTGTTATTTCTTTTCCACATTATATTTTATTTATATAATAGAAATAT
Organism: Papaver somniferum; assembly: GCF_003573695.1. Taxonomy (NCBI): domain Eukaryota; kingdom Viridiplantae; phylum Streptophyta; class Magnoliopsida; order Ranunculales; family Papaveraceae; genus Papaver; species Papaver somniferum. Next base: position 18,298,278 of record NW_020622492.1, read on the forward strand.
CACAGGTTGTACATTAAGATCAATCAGTTCTTGTATCCGGCCTTCGGGTTGTTGAGTGAATTGATTGACACTTGAACATTGGTCTTTGGTACCGTTCAAGTTAATCCTCTTATATTCAATCGGGCTCGCAAATCCCTATTTTCTGATTGCGGATTGAATCAAGAGATAGAAATATAAAACTCTTTTATATACTTTTTATAGATTGAGTTTAACTGTCTAGTTGATTCTCTTGAAACTATATTGGAGTTTGTCTATTCAGATTGGCAAACGAAATATTGGGCCCCGCTTTTTCAATAACCAATATGTGTGATAGAGTATAACCGCTCACAACTTGTTGTGTTCTTGGTAGAACTATTCACAAAGGCATGACTTATGTATTGGTATAACTTTTATTTGTAAAACCGATCTTAAGTAATCACCTGTGGTGTGATCGGATTTTGTATGTCTGACCAATTAAAAGGAAAGGGGGAACCGATCCTTGTAAGGGGTGCAGTACATCAAAGGGAACCGATCCTTGTATGGGGTGCAGCAAGGTTTATAGCAGAAAAGGGAACCGATCCTATAGACATGTGCAACACGTTTTTAGGAAAAGAGGAACCGATACTATGGACATGTGCAACACATATAAGTTAGATACCATATATATGTGGGGAACCGATCCTAGTACCTAGTCAACCGAATTTTTGGAAAGCTAGTGTGACTATGCACAGTACTCATATGGAGGTAGAACCAAAACTTGTTTTGGTAGAACCGTAAACCCATGATTGTGATTGAATGTTGGTTTGATCAATCATATAGTTCTTGAAAGTCAGATAAACCAATTCTAAACTTGTTTGGAAGTATGGCAAATCGGTTTCAAGGTTGTAAGTGTGAAAGAGAACTTACAAAGTTAAGATGTCGACAAACTTTGAACACGTGTTGTGAATGTTAATTTCTTTAATTGTTCAAAAATATTCCTTAACGACTAAGGGAAGAGAATCCTAGGATCGAAACATAAGTAAGTTAAGAATCTTTTAATTAAGATTATTAATTTCATTTTGTAGGGAAATTACATAATTAGTAATGTGCATTTACTAATTAGATTTTCCGAGAAATTTCGATCGTTATTTTTGGACAGAGCATTTCCAGGAATTATGGAAACCGAATTTGTGCTTTAATGAATATCTTGAGAATATTTTCGGTTTTGGAAATTCCTTGGTGTCCAAACTTCCATGTCTATAAATACTCGAAGTTTTCCTTTCTAGCAAACCAATCCTTCGTAATAACAGATTTACTCTTTTGTTGCTTTTACTGGTGTAGCCGCCTATTCGGAGAGGAGAGTAACCTAATTAGGCGAAATCTCTTACGACCGCTCAGTTTAAAGTCTTCTTTGGGATTGAGAAGCTCTAGCACGACCCATTGGTGGGAAACTAGATAATTGCGGTTTATCTTTTGTTTTCGATTGATTTGATTGATTAACGGTGGTTGAAATCTGATTGCACCTAGTTTGTTTATTCTTGAGAATCTTCTCTTCTGATATAAGATTCACTCATACTAGTTCAGAGTTTCGACATGGATCTTTAGACTGTTCTTAGTTCTAAACACAATCTTGTGATAATCCATTGTTAACAGACTCCGTTCTGTGCATGATTGATCACAAGAGATTCAAGTGATTGTGTGCAGGTTTTTATTGAAGATTTAAGAAGATTTGAAGATAAAGAAGATATTGAAGATCTGACTTGGGTTTTATAATCTTTGATTTGCACAATACTTGTTTCGGTAAAAGAGGATCCAATTAATAATCGGTTTATCCTTGTGGTATATTGGATTGATTAATTGAGTAGATCGGCATCAACACAGTTCTTCAGATTAAAGGTGTTGTTGGCTTAATCTTAATCGATTACCATTGGGTGATTGAATATAAGATAGATCTAAGGACCTGTCGAAGGAGTTTATGTTGAGATAAACGGAAGATCCTTTGTCCGACTCATATCACTTGGTTGAATAGAGTTGATACCAAACAGATTTGTTGTTCCTTTACTGTTTGGAATACGAACCAAAGAAATTGTTCCAAGTACGTGATTTATTTATAAGTTGGAGGCATGGGAATACAGAAGGAACTAGGTGAACTGTATGGTTATTTACTTGGTCTCAACTATACGAAGTTAGTGTAATTTTGCGTAGCGGCTTAATCCTGAGAGTATTCAATTCTGGACTAGGTCCCGGGTTTTTTTTTGCTTTTGTGGTTTCCTCGTTAACAAAATCTTGCTGTGTTATTTACTTTTGTATTCCGCATTGTAATTGTTTTATTATAATTAAAGTAAATTACACAAACGTTAATTCCTATTTACTTGATAAGCAATCCTATTGTGTTTAGTTAAGTCCGGACCTTTGTATCGAGTAAACATACTTCGTTGTTGTATTGTTTCGATCTCGTATCCATAGATGATCACACGAAGTGTGAACCGATTAGTTATATTGTCTCGACTCAGTCAATCACTTTCAGAGAAAGGACTTATAGGTAGGAAAAGTTTTATCTTGAGGTATATTTGGGTACCCTCGCCTTTTCACATCTAATCAACCATTCATGCTCGCAATTTATCAGCACAACAGTGCTTCGCTTAGCCTACAGCTGCACCGTTAACATCATTATCTTCTTCATTACAGATCTTCTCCCTGTCCAACTCCAGTACCAATAACAGCTTCTTCTTCGATCTCTAAGGTCTTCACAATGAAACTCAACCTTCAACTTCAATTGAATCTCGATCTATGTTGTTGAACATCATCTCCATCTATCGACTTCAATTCTGCTCAAAAGCAACAGCCATACAAACCCATCTTGATTCTCTCCTCTGTTCACAGATTCAACCTATTTCATCTTCACAACATCATTAATTCCTCCAATTCCTTGACCCAATCTTCATTACGTTATCATCCTTCACATATCGAGCAAATTCTTCTTCTTTCCCATCTCAATCTTCCAGAAATCCCCTTCTGAATCCATGAATCTCTCGATTTCACTCTCGGTCAACAACAACTTCAGGTAGCAGCTGCCGCAGTTCCTTCTCGATCTCTAATTTCTCCATTACCAGCACAATCTTCTTCCATTTCTCTAGAATCATCATCTCTCGGTTTCATAAGCAGTAACCTTTTTTTTCTTGAAAATAACCATATATATTACTGCAAAGAAGACTAATCTGTAGATTCAGACTCATGTGGAATCAACTCTGATTGAGTCGTCCGTCCGATGACTGAATCTGTGTGATTAATTTCTTCAAGAAAGGTTACATAATTTGAGTTCATATTACAAATTTCTTGAGATTTGATTGAGAATGATTGAGAAATAAATTCTCGATTTAGGGTTGGCTAATTTTGGGGTGGATGGTTACAACCCAGGGATAGGACCACCCTTATTGGTTGCCCTGAATTTCTGCCATGGTGCTTTTAGCACTTCTGTGGGTTACCCCTTATCTTTAGTTGCGCTCCCATATTGTTTGCCTGTGAAATGAAAATTTAGCCCTTTTTGCTCATATGGGATGATTTCTTCTTCGTTTCCTCTGTGCGACTTCATAGTACCTAATAACTCAAAAACACTCGTAAAATACATAATTCACACGAAAACTAACAAAGAAATCATAACCAATAGATAGTAAACACGGTGTATTCTCCACCCTATCAAGTAGATAGACTTTTGAGTGATAGATGAGTTCAAGTCTCCACATACCTTTTGTTGATGAAGTTCCACAAGCTCCCCTTAGTAGTTCTTTGTCTTCAATCGATGAACGCCGTGAAGTCTAAAGCTCAACTACACTTTCTATCATAATCCGAGACTTAGCTATAAGTAGACCAGAAATCAAGACTTATAGATTTGGCAACTAAACTTGACAAACAAGCTTGAGATAGCAATGCAGTGCTCTAACAATCCCCCCCCCCCTTTGTCAATTTTAGTGACAAAACTATCAATACATATGGATTACAAAATAAATAAACTTTGTAGCTTCTCATCCAAATGCTTGATTTCCTTGGTTCTTCAATATTACTCGAAATCTTCGTCACTTCCAAGTACTCTAGTGATTTTGAACGTGTTCAACTCAGCATCATAGATGTTGAAGATCCTTAGCTATAACAATGAGTAAAAAATAGCTCTCAATCATTGTTATACAGTGTCATAGTATTATTACACTGCATCAAAGTCCAATTGTATCACAACTTTGACAACAATACTATGGTGATATGTACCGCTCCCCCTTGGTCTATACTTCATCTCACAATGAAAACAACTCCCCTCCCTCTTACATAGTGATCCGTAAACCATATGTATTTGTAGTGTGAACTACACAATAATTCTCCCTCTTTTTACCAATATAAATTGGCAAAGGTACGAAAACTAGCGGGATCATAATGAAATTCTCATAGAGATACTTCATGACTAAAAAAGAACATATCAACTTTGTTTCGATGATTTCACTTAGTCGAAACTTAGTGTATTCATCAAGGAGTTTATAAATATAATAGAAAACTCTTACAATATTCCACAGGCGCACTCCTCACAAAGATTTGGCAATTAAGCACAAGTTTAATTAAGAACTATCCCCCATAAAATGTCATTCCCGAGAGAGAAACAAGAGCAACCTTATTTTTGCAAGAAAAAAAGGATTTATTTGGACATAACAAATTACATGAAACATGAATTTGTATCCAGAAAACTCAATTAAATTAACCACAAGATAACCCCTGATTAATTTAATCGAAAATGCTCAACATAAGAGAACTTATTGAGCCGCACAGTACTTTCACATAGAAGTGGATCAGGGAAAGATCAATACTGTGGAATATACAAAGATTCATTCTGTTTTCATCAATATTTGCATAATGATATCATAATCTTAATCTTTGTTATCAAAAGTTCATTTTATTTTCCATCAGTATTTGCATAAAGACATATAATAGACTTAACTTTTGACATATATGGGATAATCATAGTTCACGGACGCAAACACACATATCCCATAACAATTTTTGTAATATATAAAACCAATAAAGACTAATACTGCAAAATCATCTTCCAAATAAACTTTAGAATTTAAATAAATAAATATAAAAACATTGCAAGATGAAAATCGTTGGCAATAGCTATATGTACTCACAATAATTGTTATTCCAAACCCTAGTTATCCTTCTTAAAACACAAGAATAAATTCTCATAAGAAGTTTCCTGGACAAAATAAAACAACTCTAAAAACAAAGACCGATCACAAGATAAATCAAAGATCACGTTCGGAAACTTCACGGGTTTCAAGGCTTTTGAGCTTGTGATTGACAGCTTCAACAGCTTCTTCGGAGAAGATATCCTCATTGAGAAGATCTTTCACATGTTTTTTCGTGAAAACAAGGTCAGAGTTAACCTTTTTTAACTCAGTCTGTAACACATCAATACCTTTCATAGTATCAACGAGCTGCAGTTTTTCCTTCTTAAAGTAATTGAGAAAATCATGAACCACTTCAGTAGAGACCATCTCAACCTTTTCAATATCTTGATGAGTATATGCGTAATAGCGTGATACCTTAGAAATGAGTTCGTCAGCATCTTCAATGGTTCTTTTCTTCTTCCCATCAAAACCGATATATATTGCATTATCAACTCTGGCAAATCCCAAGAACAAGGAGGAGAAGACATTTTTGATAAGAGAAAAAACCTTGAGTGAGATAACTCAATCTCAAAAGGAAAAGTATATAAACGATTTTAGGGAAATTTTAAGGTTTCTATAGTTGGTTCGTGAAAAGTAACATGGGTACCCGTAGGAACACAGTCTTGACCCACAAATGAAAAACACAAAAAACTACTGAAAAGGCAAACCAGGAAAAACTGTGTGCACATCAAATATTGCTCAGTGAGTATTTTCACTAATCTTAGCTCAATAAATTTTATATTCTCTCAGGAGGAAAATTTAGAGCATAAAAGTTGCATTTTAACCCATTAAAAATTTATGGGGAAAGAAATAAAGCTAATAGAAAAATCACAAGAACAAAAATAAAGATACTTGTGCAAAAATGTATGCAACCGATAATCCAGCTAAGAACGACAAGAAAATAGCTCAACCATACAGAGAACATTTTTCCACAAAGTATTCCTGATCATATCTCACTCAACTGGGATTTTTGTGAGTGAGGTTTCAACCTTGTGACTAATTAGCACAAGTCTGAGCTTTGCACTCATCAAGTAAATGTTGTTCAAAGTTACATCTTTTTTTCCTTATTTTTGGAGGAAAAACTTTTTGATATGAAAAGTTATCATAAAACATAATATCATCAAAATAAGACGCATAGTTTGGATTCTTACCTGAAGGTTTTTTATTAGAGGAATTTGACACCCTGTTTATGAGCTCTTTGTATCCTTCAATTATCAGATTTATGTTGTCTTTCATATCCCCATTTTTGCTTCCTTCTTATAATACCTTATTCACATCAAGAACAATTGCATCTCCCTTTTTAACCGAAGAAGATCCTCCTTGATACCTTCTGGGACGATTTGTGTTAAGATTACTGTTACCAGTTGTTTGAGGGTGAAAACGATTTCTGCTGATTTTGGTAATTTCGGGTGTGTGGGTGAGAAACGAGTTTAAACCCTAAACAATGTACTGCAAGGGAGTACTTTAGATTCGAGAGATCAATCTGTACAAATCCGGCCTAAACCAAGAAATGGCCGTTCCAGACTTGCTTCGGTCACAAAGTGAAGGAGAAGGGTTGGTTTTGGAGAGGGAAGCGAAGAGAGTGTTGAGACCCGAATAGTTGATTCTGGAAGACTAATTGTTTCACGACTTGTATCAGAAAGTGGGAAGCTAACAGATGGAAATCTAGCAAATATTTTCTGAGTGTTGTATCCTCCTGACCTGAACCTGTTGTTCGGTGAAAATAGGTAAGACCTATTTATACAAGTCGAAGTGAAACGTACTCTGGTCTCGTAAGAAATGGAAAACGGATGAGTAAATGGGAGGAGGTGGTAACCGGTAACGAATGGAATTGATGTTCCATAAAAGAAAGCGTTTCACCATTACTACCTGTATTTACTAACCGCCTCATCCTTATGATATTGTCTTATAACGGGCGTAGTGTACGCCGCTCGCTGTAAACCTCCAAACCAATACCCAATGAGCATCCCCCAGTTTGTGACATGTGTTGATCTCTCGAGTGTTTTTGTGGAAAACATGTAGCATGTTGTTGTTCGTCAAGTTGATCGTGGGAGACTTGTCGGCTCGGTGGTGACCTTCGACGGTCGAGATTTTGCATCTTGAGAGGAAGGGTAGCCGTTGATTATTGTAACCCTTCGTTTGGTAGCCAGTGGCATAAAAGAATGGCCGGTACGTCTTTAATATGGCCTAGTTTAGGCGCGACCAAAAGTTAGGGTTTTGGCTTTGTTTGGGCGTGGCCAAAGTAAGGTTTGGCGTCGGGCTAAAGGTTGCCATGCGTTAGCTGGTAACCTTGGACGGCTAAGATTTGCATCTTAGATGGAAAAGTGTCCGTTGATCATCGCAAGCCTTTACTTTGGTATCCGCATAGGGAAGGCCGGCATGGTATGGCGCGGCAAGGTGGTTGGAAAGCCATTGGCACATTTGTCATGGCTGGCATGCCTTGGCGCGGTTTGGGCGTGACCAAAACAAAGGTTTTGGCGTTGGACCAAAGGTAACCGTGCGTTGGTTGGCGACCTTGGACGGCTAAGATTTGCATCTTAGATGGAAGGATGGCCGTTGATCGTCGCCAGCCTTTGTTTTAGTAACCGCATAGGGAAGGCCGGCATGGTTTGGCGCAACAAGGTGACTGGCATTCCATTGGCACATGTGGCATGGCCGGCATTCCTTGGCGCGGTTTGGGCGTGACCAAAACTACGGTTTTGGGCCGAAGGTTACCATGCGTTGGCTGGCGACCTTGGACGGCTAAGATTTGCATCTTAGATAGAAGGATGGTCGTGGATCGTCGCAAGCCTTTGTTTTGGTAACCGCATAGGGAAGGCCGGCATGGTATGGCGCGGCAAGGTGGCTGGCATTCCATTGGCACATGTGGCATGGATGGCATGCCTTGGCGCGATTTGGGCGTGACCAAAACTAGGGTTTTGGCGTTGGGACAAAGGTTACCATGTGTTCGTTGGTGACCTTGGATGGCTGAGATTTGCATCTAAGATGGAAGGGTGGTCGTTGATTGTCGCACGCCTTCGTTTTTGCAGCCGTAAATGGAAGGACGGCATGGCATGGCTTAGGCGCGGCAAGGTGGATGGCGTGGCATGCCATTGGCACATGTGACATGGTCGGCATTCCTTGGCGTGGTTTTGGCGCTGGGCCAAAAGTTACCATGCGTTGGTTGGTGACCTTGAACGACTGAGATTTTCATCTAAGATGGAAGGGTGGCCGTTGATTGTCGCACACCTTCGTTTTGGCAGCCGTGAAGGGAAGGCCGGCATGGCTTAGGCGCGGCAAGGTGGATGGCGCGGTATACCATTGGCATATGTGGCATGGGCGGCATGCCTTGGCGTGGTTTAGGCGCGACCAAACTAGGTTTTTGGCGTTGGGCCAAAGGTTACCATGCGTTGGTTGGTGACCTTGAACGGCTGAGATTTGCATCTAAGATGGAAGGGTGGTCGTTGATTGTCGCACGCCTTCATTTTGGCAGATGTGAAGGGAAGGCCAGCATGCATGGCTTAGGCGCGGCAAGGTGGATGGCGCGGCATGCCATTGGCATATGTGGCATGGTCGGCATGCCTTGGCGTGGTTTAGGCGCGGCCAAACTAGGGTTTTGGCGACAAAGGTTACCATGCGTTGTTTGGCGACCTTGGACGGCTAAGATTTGCATCTAAGATGGAAGGGTGTCCGTTTATCATCGCACGCCTTCATTTTGGTAGCCGCATAGGGAAGGCTGGCATGGTATCGCGCAGCAAGGTGGTTGGCATGCCATTGGCACATGTGGTGCGGCTGGCATAGTTGGCATGCCTTGGCGCAGAGGTGCGGCTGGCATGGTTGGCATGCCTTGGAGCGGAGGTGCGGCTGGCATGGTTGGCATGCCTTGGCGCGGAGGTGCGGCTGGCATGGCATTCCATTGGCGCAGTGGTGCGGCTGGCATGGCATGTCATTGGCGCAGTGGTACGAATGACATGGTTGGCATGCCTTGGCGCAGAGATGTGGCTGGCATGGTATTCCATTGGCACAGTGGTGTGGCTGGCATGGTTGGCATGCCTTGGCGCGGTGACGTGGCTGGCATGGTTGGCATGCCTTGGCACAGTGGTGCGGCTGGCATGAGAATTATGGTATGGCATAGATGATGTCAGTCAGTGTTAAGTGTTCCACCGTGGAACATGACCCATGTAAAAAAAAAGGGTACCCTGGTAATTTTTATGTAGGCATGCTGATTGATTCAATAAATGTGTTAATAGTCAGAGTGGCGGTTTTACGATTTTGACCCTAAGCTAAAAACCACCATCAACATTAAGTCCCTTGCTTAGCTCGGAACAGGAGCATTGTTGCGAGGTAAGCATAAGATGGTGACAGGCGAGGACAAAAATCGAAATGACAGGTCGTGAAAAGATGGTCAGGAAAGTCCGACTAACATTTTTCGAGAGGTAAGGAGAGTTCATGATTCTCATGTTTGGCGGCCTTGCATAGATTCTATTTATGGTATAGACCGTGAAGTGGTGAGATGAAGATCGTCGGCTTAATATGTCCATGTATCACCTTGGCTGGGTTAGGGAACATCATGACGCTGGCTTGGAGAGTTGTTGGTGTTGGCGCGGCAAGTCATGGCGCGGACGGCTTCGCATGGTGGGGTCAAGGTAATGGCGCGAACCGCTTGGCATGGTAGGGCCAAGACAAGGTGCGGTTTTGTGAGGTAAAGCATGCGCGGACGACTTGGCATGGTGATTTATCTTCACGGGCCCGGTTGCATCTTTTCCTTACTTGACTCAAATAGGAAGTCATTTCCTTATTCAAACTCCTAAGTACCACGCCTATAAAAGGGGACCGGCCTCTCATTTTATTTCACACCTTTATATTTTTTTTATTCTGGCCGTGTGGTAACAGTAAAGCGGACGAGCGAATCCCAGGTATGTCTTCCAGCACTTCCTCTTTAACTTGTTTTTCTTGTTTTCTTGTGTTAGTGCAAACCCTAGCTGTAGGCGTACCTTTTCATGAACTTGTAAAAATATTGTTCTTTTGTGTTGGTATGAGTCCTAGCCGTAAATATGCTTTGCGTGAACTTGTAGTAACATTTAGGCGTGAATACCGTAGTAAGGTTGGACGCCTCAATTACAGTGCAAAGTAGGCATGCATGAGCTAGTAATTGTCATTCCCTTCTGTGAAAACCTAGCTCCTAGGATTTCCTCCCTTTTCCTGGTGTGGTCGTGTGTATTGTTCCCATGGTGGGGCGCGCCTCGACGTCCGGGCGCAAATTTCCTGCTACAGGGTACGACCTTGGCATGAGGTGGTGATGCAGGGTCTGTCAGTCCCCATTTCTTTTCTCATGCGCATTATGACTTTGCAACAAATTGGTTTGCATCCAGGATGGATCTCCTGTGTCTGATAAAATAATTTCCATGCACTTTCTATAATAATTTCTCTTCGTATTGTTCCATTATAGTTATTTCGAAGGTGAAAGTAGCGTGAGAGAATTTCGTTAGGATGTCATTTGAGAAAAGTTCTGCCATACCGAAAGATGTTGGAAATTCCAAGCCAAACATAGACGATGAGTTCTTTACAACATCCGCCACAATTAGGAAAAATCATCCCAAGTATGTGTCGATTCTTCTGACTGGTCCGGAAAGTGAAGGAGAGGCCCGGTCAGTTCGGCCTGGAGGTGTAATAAGGTTTTGTCTTCATAGGAAAGAGTATTCTGGTTCTCCCATTGACTTTAAAATATGTGTGAGTCCGTTGCGTCCCTTTGATAAATGGATGTGATTTATGATGAGCCAGGAATGTGTAAAAGCCAGCTTGACCAAGGCGCAAATTATTGATGATGTCGCGGCTTCCACAGTGCTTCAAATTAGGAAAGATATTCCAGGCTTGGTTGCTTTTATTTCCAGATGGTGTCCGGACACTCACACGGTCTTATGCAGGTGGGGTGAAATGACTATCTCTTTAGAGAGCGTGGTCGTCTTGCTGAACCATCCAGTAATAGGAAACCTCGATGTCAAGTTGTCTGCAGATGAAGAAGAAATGCGCGCCGCTCTGGTTGCGAAATCAAAAGGATTCGTTCGGAAAGAAAACAAGACGAGGTGCTTCTATGGCTGGTGGGTGTCTCAATGGTTTCCTGATGAGTTGGATCCAAATTAGAAAAATAGTACACTTCATGTCGCAGCGTTCTTGGCTCTTTGGTTATCCAAAGATATTTTCGATGACGACTCTGGTAAGAAAGAGATAAGAAAGGAACTTATCAAGTTTTCCATAAAATTGGCAAAAGGTGTCGTTCTCCCTATTGGCGGCTTGTTTCTTGGTTCTCTGTACACACACTTGGACCATCTGGTCGCGGACATGTGCGCTTCAAATGACTACATGAAAGTGGATTTGTATATTGATGCCGCCTTTCTTCAAGCGTGGCTGTGGGAGCACTTTGAAAGGTACTCTCCAAAACCGTTGGCCGTACTTCCCGAGTCTTGGGGTGGTTCTAGAATACTGCGTTGGTCGAATAGGCGCCCAAAGATTGGTTCGAACCTGGTTGGATTCCTTGACAACTCGCACACGGTCAATTTTCGTCCATGGGCTCCAGTGCATGCGTCCATAACTCAGATCAATACCTTTGCTCCTGCTCCGATCATGTCTTTGTCTTCTGATAAAGAGGATATGAATGTTGGAAAGATGGTGTTTATGCGAAGCTGCACGCCCGGTCATGTGCCGTCTTTCTTTCGAGGATCTTGCAAAGAAGTTTCTTACAATATCGACAGGGCGGCTCGACATATGGGTTTTGAACAAGGGGTCCCACTCTTTCGTCAGCTGTTTTTTCCAGAAGACTCGTTGCCAACTGTTCTCGATGCTAGTGTTCTTGTGTCGGGTAAAAGTCTCCCTTTTCCGCTCGCGGAATGAAATCCATCAACAACCTCCAAATATAACATATTTTGGCAGGATGAGTTTCTCGCTATCCATGGATTCGTGAATGATGTGGTAGAAAACCGTCGCGATAAGCCTTCTCCTGCGGTTTTAGCGGAGCACCCACTGCTGAGGGATCCTTCTTCGACCAAGCGAAAATCCGTTAGCCCGAATGCAGATAGTCCCCCAGTGAAGGAGCGAAGGTCTAAAAGACGTGCAGACGGTTCCCAGTCAGATTCGACAGCCCTACCAACTTTCAGTTCGTCTAATATGCGGGTGCGTATGCTTTTCCTCTTGATTTTAGTTGGATCGCGTATATCCATGTTTCTTTTCTTAGTATCCATCTTTGTATCTTGCCCAGGGTCTCAACAGCGTGAACACTTTTACCAAACTTGCAAGTAGTCAGAAAACATCGTTTCTCGAGACGGAGGGTGGCAGTGCTGAGCCTATCCATGGTTATGGGGAACCCGAGAAGGATGAAAGTTCAGAGTCCAGTGATGGCGAGATTAGTTCTTCCGACAGAAGTGCTGAATCTTCCTCTAGTCGGTATGAAAGCGAATCAGTGAGTCTCCCGCATGTTTTTTCTTCTTTCCTTTTTTCCTTTCTCTTTATAAAATATTTAATCCGTGATATCATAGGGGGGAGCCGTTTCTGAAGATGGCCCTGAGAAGGAGACTGGCGGAGATACAGCTTTGTCTCCAATTGTGACAGCCGCACCGGGCGACCTTGAAATGGATGTTGATCGAGATGAAAACGTCATTGTGACTCAGACAATGGAGAGTACTCCAGTGGCCGCAGGTGCAATTGTCGTTAGGAATCCCTTGCCGGTTGCTGATGCAGTCGCGGGCACCACTTTCAACCCTCCATATCTGGTTCCTCATCTGGATCATGTGTTGATCGGGGGATTTAGCGTGCCAGCCAAACACGCAGAACTATACACCAGGATATGGGAAAGCTACGGACATATCGCCACGACCAAGAAAATTGCTAGTCGATTTGCATTGGTTAAGGGTGTGGAGGAAGCTTTGTCTTCGATTGACGACATGTGCAATGTGAGTGGTAATACTGTTTCTGAGGATGTAGTCTCGAGCTGGAGGTTCCATCGTGACACGTGTGTAAACTTCGATCTCAATGTTCCTTGGTTCGTTGAAGGTTTATCTGAGGTTGAAAAGTTGTTGGCCGAGACAGTCGAAGGTCCTTCTGCGGATATGGTGAAAAAGCAGGAATCGGAAGTCGAAAAGTTGTCCAGGAAGCTGAAGTTGAAGAGGGCGGCTCTCCAAAGCACGAAAGAGGTTTTTTCCAAGAAGAGCAAGCCATTGTTGAAAAACTTTCCTCGAAAGCATTTCTGTTTTCTGAACTTCTTATTTTAGGTTGTTTTTTTTTGAAAGGCAAATGAAACGCCTAGTTTACGGTTTTGATTTACTGGAGTTTGGTTTGACAGACAAATGTTACCTTGAGGGTTTTGGATTATTATTTGGAACGAACTGTTTTTAGAATAACGATGCTTTTTGGTTACGATTGCGAATGGTGCAAACATCCCAGGAAATCCACTGAATCATGAGCATTGCTTGTCGACAGAGAGCATGAGATGAAACATAACATGGCTATTGGTTTTATCATTCCCGTGAAAACCTGAAGTAGTAAACCACGTATTTTGTCTAGGCAAGACTTACTCGATTTTTGGATCTTCTGGTGAAAAAGGAATCTCCCGGATGTAAGACCGAGTTTTGTGGGAAACATCGCCGTGACTGTGGAAAGTTCCCATTCATTCCTTGTCGTGTTGCCGATCCCTGGGCGGATCATTTTCTTTTAACCCCTCGGAAGTCCCCAGTCGTCCCTTGTCGTGTCACGACTGGTAATCGAGACGCCTAGTAACCGAGTCGTCGATTCCTGAACGAATCGTTTGATTTTACTGTCTAGACTTCTGGGTCGAGGTATGAGATCAAGGATTGAAAATTGACATCGTGACCAAAAGATCAACCTCCCACTGTGGTCGCCAATTGTTTGAGTGTGAAAACGATTTCTGCTGATTTTGGTAATTTCGGGTGTGTGGGTGAGAAACAAGTTTAAACCCTAAACAATGTACTGCAAGGGAGTACTTTATATTCGAGAGATCAATCTGTACAAATCCGTCATAAACCAAGAATGGTCGTTCCAGACTTTCTTCGGTCACAAAGTGAAGGAGAAGGGTTGGTTTTGGGGAGGGAAGCGAAGAGAGTGTTGAGACCAGAATAGTTGATTCTAGAAGAGTAGTTGTTTCACGACTTGTATCATAAAGTGGGAAGCTAACATATGGAAAGCTAGCAAATATTTTCTGAGTGTTGTATCCTCCTGACCTGAACCTGTTGTTCGGTGGAAATAGGTAAGACCTATTCATACAAGTCGAAGTGAAAAGTACTCTGGTCTCGTAAATGGGAGGAGGTGGTAACCGGTAACGCCGGGAATTGATGTTCCATAAAAGAAAGCGTTTCACCATTACTCCCTGTATTTACTAACCGCCTCATCCTTATGAAACTGTCTTATAACGGGCGTAGTGTACGCCGGACGTTGTAAACCGTCTAACTAATACCCGACGAGCATCCCCCAGCTTGTGACATGTGTTCATGTCTCGACTGTTTTCGTGGAAAACATGTAGCATGTTGTTGTTCGGCAAGTTGATCTTGGGAGACTTGCCGGCTCGGTGGTGACCTTCGACGTTCGAGATTTTGCATCTTGAGAGGAAGGGTAGCCGTTGATTATTGCAACCCTTCGTTTGGTAGCCAGTGGCACGAAATCATGGTCGGTACGGCTTTAATATGGCCTAGTTTAGGCGCGGCCAAAAGTTAGGGTTTTGGATTTGTTTGGCGCGACCAAACTAGGGATTGGCGTCGGGCCAAAGGTTGCCATCCGTTAGCTGGTAAGCTTGGACGGATAAGATCTGCATCTTAGATGGAAAAGTGGTCGTTGATCTTCGCAAGCCTTTGTTTTGGTAGCCGCATAGGGAAGGCCGTCATGGTATGGCGCGGCAAGGCGGTTGGCATGCCATTGGCACATGTGTCATGGCTGGCATGGCTGGCATGGATGGCATGCCTTGGCGCGGTTTAGGCGTGGCCAAAGGTAACCATGCGTTGGTTGGCGACCTTGGACAGCTAAGATTTACATCTTAGATGAAAGGATGGCCGTTGATCGTCACCAGCCTTTGTTTTGGTAACCGCATAGGGAAGGTCGGCATGGTATGGTGCGGCAAGGTGGCTGGCATGCCATTGGCACATCTGGCATGACCGGCATGCCTTGGCACGGTTTGGGTGTGACCAAAACTAGGGTTTTGGGCTAAAGGTTACCATGCTTTGGTTGGCGACCTTGGACGGCTAAGATTTGCATCTTAGATGGAAGGACGGTCGTTGATCGTCGCAAGCCTTTGTTTTGGTAACCGCATAGGGAAGGACGGCATGGTATGGCGCGGAAAGGTGGCTGGCATTCCATTGACACATGTGGCATGGCCGGCATGCCTTGGCGCGGTTTGGGCGTGACCAAAACTAGGGTTTTGGGCCAAAGGTCACCATGCGTTGGTTGGCGACCTTGGACAGATAAGATTTGCATCTTAGATCGAAGGATGGTCGTTGATCGTCGCAATCCTTTGTTTTGGTAAACGCATAGGGAAGGCAGGCATGGTATGGCGCGACGAGGTGGCTGGCATGCCATTGGCACATGTGGCATTGCCGGCATGCCTTGGCGCGGTTTGGGCGTGACCAAAACTAGGGTTTTGGCGTTGGGCCAAAGGTTACCATGTGTTGGTTGGTGACCTTGGAAGGCTGAGATTTGCATCTAAGATGGAAGGGTGGTCGTTGATTGTCGCACGCCTTCGTTTTGGCAGCCATGAAGGGAAGGCCGGCATGGCATGGCTTAGGCGCGGCAAGGCGGATGGCGCGTCATGCCATTGGCACATGTGGCATGGTCGACATGCCTTGGCGGGGTTTAGGCGCGGACAAACTAGGGTTTTGACGTTGGGCCAAAGGTTACCATGCGTTGGTTGGTGACCTTGAACGGCTGAGATTTGCATCTAAGATGGAAGCGTGATCGTTGATTGTCGCACGCCTTCGTTTTGGCAGCCGTGAACGGAAGGTCGGCATGGCATGGCTTAGGCGCGACAAGGTGGATGGCGTGGCATGCCATTGGCACATGTGGCATGGTCGGCATGCCTTGGCGTGGTTTAGGCGCGGCCAAACTAGGGTTTTGGCGTTGGGCCAAAGGTTACTATGCGTTGGTTGGTGACCTTGAACGGCTGAGATTTGCATCTAAGATGGAAGGGTGGCCGTTGATTATCGCACGCCTTCGTTTTGGCAGCCGTGAAGGGAAGGCCGGCATGGCATGGCTTAGGCGCGGCAAGGTGGATGGAACGACATGCCATTGGCACATGTGGCATGGTCGGCATGCCTTGGCGTGGTTTAGGCGCGGCCAAACTAGGGTTTTGGCGTTGGGCCAAAGGTTACCATGCGTTGATTGGCGACCTTGGACGGCTAAGATTTGCATCTAAGATGGAAGGGTGGTCGTTGATCATCGCACACCTTCGTTTTGGTAGTCGCATAGGGAAGGTCGGCATGGTATGGCACAGCAAGGTGGTTGGCATGCCATTGGCACATGTGGTGCGGCTGGCATGGTTTGCATGCCTTGGCGCGGAGGTGCGGCTGGCATGGCATGCCATTGGCGCAGTGGTGTGGCTAGCATGGTTGGCATGCCTTGGAGCGGAGGTGCGGCGGGCATGGTATGCCATTGGCGCAGTGGTGCGGCTGGCATGGTTGGCATGCCTTGGCGCGGAGATGTGGCTGGCATGGTTGGCATGCCTTGGCGCGGTGACGTGGATGGCATGGTCTGCCATTGGCATAGTGGTGCGGCTGGCATGGTTGGCATGCCTTGGCGCGGTATCATGGGAATTAGGGTTTGGCATAGATGATGTCAGTCAGTGTTAAGGGTTCTGCCGTGGAACATGACCCATGTAAAAAAAAAGGGTACCCCAGTAATTCTTACCTAGGCATACTGATTGATTCAATAAATGTGCTAATGGTCATAGTGACGTCATGTCAGATGTACAGTTTTACGATTTTGACCCTAAGCTAAAAACCACCATCAACACCAGTATGAACATTTGAGGAACAAATTGTACTGGCTTTCCTGGAAGGATTCACAGGGAAAGTGCTAAAACCAATTGGTTTATACATATGAATGTCAATTACACCTTCAATAATTGAATCCAAGGTGTGTTGAAGTCGATCAATTTAGTTGTCATTAAGCCTAGATTTGCTTTTCTGTTCATTATGCTCTTTTGGGTCACAAAAGAGACACATAGACTTGACACCATCGTTAGGAGATATCTCCTTCCAAGGGATGTGGTGGTTCCTTGATTTGAGGAAGATACAGGCACATCTTTTCCAATAGGAAAAAAATGTGGCTTAACTTCTGAAACTGAATTCACAGTTGAGACAGAAGTGATTGGTATAGAGGACTCTTTAGAACATCTTTTACATTGAATAGAGAGTTTACTCAATGGATGTTCAATTTCCAATTCATTCTCTTTGAGTTTGGCCTCATGAAGAGCCTTAATTTGAAGAACACGATCCTTTGTTATACCAATGAGAACATTGATTTTGTGTTTCAAAAGGATTGTTTTTATCATCCTGGATTCTAACAAGTTTTAGAATCACTTCACTTTCTTGACTCACTAAAAATAAATTGAGCTCTAGGGACTACTTGGATTCGGTTGGTACAGAGGCATTTTTAATGTTTAGATATCTATAGCAACCAACATGGAAACAAATAGGTTATGTGGCCGAAGGCTTATTTGTTGGACACCTGTACCAACCATGTTGCTGGAATAGATATCTTTCAACTACTATGAAGCGACTCAAGTTGAAGTTGGGACACACATTCATTAACCATTAGCTTTCGTTGGTAAAACACATAAATCATTTGTCGCTGGAACATTTAACCCACACAAATATTGGTGGCTCAAGATTTAAACCTTGTTAATAGAGGTGGCCATTACACAACATTTTCAGCCGCTAAAGGGTTCGACTGGCTAAATATTAGTAGTTGAGGATGCTGGTGAAGGGTTGGAGCCGCTATATGTCTCGATGTAATAGAGTTTCCTTCCACTGAATTTTAGTTGCTCAAGAATTTAAGCCCATAATGTTTGATGTATGAGAATTTCAGCTGCTATTTTTGCAGTTGGCTCAAGGGTTATGCCACCACCTTTTCGTTGGTCAAGGTTTCTAGGCATCGGTTTATTGGTTGCATCAAGTGTTAGCTCTGAGTTCGTGAAAAGTTATATGCACGGTTAATTCGGCTGTTTATGGGTTTGAGCCATTACGAACCAGTCAGTCAAGGTGTTATTATTGTTGCTCAAAGGCTTGTCCCTTCCACAGATTTTATTTGAGTTGCTAGAGAGTGGTGTCTCGAGAATATCATGAAAAAATAAACATAAACTTCATTTTGATAATAATATTCAACTCACTAACATTCAAAATATATTCAAAACATCAAACTACAGTATATAGAGGACACATGGGCCTTAGCGGTGATTGAGTAACGGCTGAGAGTATGGATCTTTATTTAGCTATGCTCTCACTACAAAAATGCTAGGGTATCTGAAGGAACACCTTCCCAAGGTGTAGGGATCATCGAGATCCTCATCTCTAGTGTTATCTGCAACAGCAATAAGATCGGTCACTCGAGCATTCGTTTGACTAATACACATACACCCCCATAAAGTGCCCCACGTGCTGAAGTTATTTATGGAAAAAAACAGGTACCACTCGCATAACACTTGCCTACACAAATTCATGGTAAGAACAGAACATTTCGGTACAATTGTTTTCGCATGCTGATTTGCATCTGTTAAAGAACCAAAAAGCATTAAAAGTTTTTTATCGTTTGAGTTATGCTTTGAAACCAAGTTAAAGAGACGACTCACATAGACTACGAAGTTCAGAATTGGATCAGTTGCTCCAGATAAAGCTTATAATGAGCAAGAAATTGATCTGCATCTGCAGCCGTACCAATTGAAACTTTCAGCTTCAACCAGGGTTTCATCCCCTAGAAAAGCATGAAAATTTTCCCTCCTTGTTGATCTTCTTTAAACCTTCAACATCCATGTACTCCAGACTGACCGATGTTCTCAGCCTGTAATTTGAAATAAGCAAAGTACTATTACACAACCACAGATTAAATGAGGAACTAAGTACATAGATTTAAACAAAAAAAAGTTGGAATTGAACTGACACCTGCAGCATATGCATCTTCTTGCACCACAGGCCCAGCAGGCTCTGTCAATTTCCAAACTTCAATTTGCACTGGTTGAACTTGAGGAGGCTCCTCAACCACTTCCTGCACAACCACCTCTTCCTCACTGTTCAGATGATGATGAACTTCAACACCATTACTCATCTCCTCCGCAATAGGTTCTATAGTATCTGGCACGGCGAGATCAGGGACATGAGAGGGTTCTGAAAAGGAAAAACAATATTCAAGTCCCATTACAGTAAATAAAGAAACAGAAAGAAGAATAAAAGAATGAGACCACCAAGTTCTTGAGTTGCTGCTGTAATGCTTTCACTTGTTACGTTAACCAATACAAGCTCAGGCTTCAGCACTTGATCCTATCACGATACCTAAACACATCATTCCGAACATAGTATCTGTTTTCCTGTGGGGACAGGAAAAATGACTGTGAACTTCCTTCCTACCTGAACAATTACCTGAACATCATGTTACCTGAAAAATTACCCCATCCTTCGAGAGTATTAAGCAACTGCAGTTTTTAACTCTGCCGTAATCTGTGGAGTTCAACGACAGGATCTTGTGATTAAAGTCCTGGTCAAAAGCAACATTTCAAGTCAGCCAATTGAGAATTTTAATCATAAGCCCCTTAATAAATTTCAAACAAGTATATCAAAACCCTAAATCAGATCAATATTGCTTTAAAAATACAAAAATCGAAATCAAAGAAAGAAATAAAGATAAAATCATTTAACTGAGCAAGTACTAATTTTTCTAAAGAAATGGAAAACAAAAACAAGACTTCCATGGTTTTCCAACCAAGCAGGAGTTACAGTCCCACGTACAAGATAAGACTTCAAGATTTCTATTTTCAACGACTAACCAAAACATAAGTGTATAACTAACTGGGGAGAGTCAAATAAAAATCACACAGGTATGTCGACTATAATTAAACAGCATGAAATACAATCAACAAATAGTCTAAACGACACCAAACCCACTACAAAAGAGAGATTGGAGAATTTAAGAATGTGACTGATGTGGTATAAGTCTACTTTTCATTCATATTACTGCTAAAGATGCATACCAACATGCAGAGCCAAGAGGAACGCAGGTTTAGAAACCGTCATTTCTTCCGACATCTCCATAACCACCGCCACCGACCGTCCATAGTAAGAGCTTGACTAGCATTCTCTTCATAGATGTAGCTGACAAATCCAAAGCTCATTGACTCTAGTCGCAACTAGTATCACATAGGAGGTGTGGCGATTAGGTTTCCCAGTTGGAAGAGTTCTCCCTTATATAGTCTTCAAATCAGGGTTTGCAATTAATGTTACCTTGGTAACAAAGCATTCGATATTCACCATTAGATGAAAACCTGATTAGACTCAAGATAATATCTTTCAACCGTTAGATCGAACTTAGCTTGTTACACACAAATGAAAAGTGACTTCATTTAGATATGGGTAACCGTACCTAAACATGTACACCTTGTTGGCTCAACAATAATTAACCGAAATTAACCATATGAACACTTTCATATCAACCTTGTTCATATTAACACAACTAGTTCAAATGACTCAAATGAAACTAGTTATAGTGTTGTTCAATTTTTTATATTCTCATAGAAGTATACAAAACACAATTGAAGCAAAATCGATTTTGATTCACTCGAATCAATTCATGAACAAAAGATTCCATTCCTTATTATATAAATATATTGGTTCATGAACAAACCGATTTTAGAACATAACCTACTCAAGTATGCAAATGGGTACGCATACCTAAGTGGTTGGACTTAGTTTTGGTTCACCGGTATGAGAACGGGTATGCATACCACCAAATTCAGTTGAACTCCCGGACTTGAAGTTACGCCGTTTCGCATAGGGGTATGCATACTAATTTCTCGGACTTTCAAATAACCAACCAGTACGCGTACGGGTATGCATACTATGGTTCTCAGACTTGGAATAACTTGCAACAGTTAGCATACAAGTACGCATACTATGCTATATCCAATCATGGTTAATTTTTCTAAACTCCCATTTCAATCATTAAAATATTCTCAGAAGACGACAATAGCTGTCTCACACAAACTATTAGTTTCAAAGTAATTTCCAAGTGATCGATAGATCAGTACGAAACATTCCCTGTCTACATCAAATGACTGTCTCACATAAATCATGTAAGATGTTACCAGGCGATTTTCACATGGTCATCTTTTGTCTTTCGTCAAGAATATAAGATGAACTTGGTTAAAGCGAAAGCTTACCAACACATATTTCGAGAAATATGTAAGCGAGTTAAGCTCAGCTCGAAATATCAAATGTGTGTAATCGAAGTCTATATAGCTATACGACTTTTGTCTCAAATATGAGATAGAATAGATATACTTTTGAGTGATAGATGACTTCAAGACTCCACATACCTTTTGTTGATGAAGTTCCACAAGCTCCCCTTAGTAGTTCTTCGTTTTCAATCGATGAACGCCGTGAAGTCTAAATCTCAACTACACCTTCTATCCTAATCCGAGACTTAGCTATAAGTAGACCAGAAACCAAGACTTATAGCTTTGGCAAGTAAACTTGGCAAACAAGCTTGAGATAGCAACGCTTGCGAGTTCGACCGAGCAGTGCTCTGACATGAAGTCGTAATGGAAGATCGATGAAACTCATTAAGAAAAGATTCGGCAAGCTCTTTCCACAATTGGTAGATTTTGAAAGAGGAAATGAAAGCAGTAATGAAAAACAATCCCGATATGTTGCGGGCTCAAAGAGTAAGTTTGTCAATAATTCGTCCATCAAGTACTGTTTTTCATAGCATAAAATTTTAATTGTTTTGTTTTTCAGTGGGAGATGGCAGAAGGCAATTATGAGGATGTCCATGGCAAGAAGTTTGACCTTCATGGTTGCTATAGTGTCTTGGAAGAAAGTACTTATGCTGATTTCGATCACTATTATTAAGACCCTTAATGTAATGATCTGTTCTTTAGATTTTATGCTATGTAATATGTATTCCCTTTTGTTTCAATGAAATGCTACAAATAATGTATGCCTTTTCCTTTTCACTTTCCTTTTCTCTTTCAGTTTCAATAATTCAGACACTTACGGTTATGAAATGATTAAAAAAAAACAGTTGTTGTCAGGGAGTTGTTTGTGTCCCAACCACAAAGAACAACTTACGGCTAGGAAAGACCCAATTGTGGAAGGTACTTCACGACTGGGAGTTCTTTGTGTCCCAACTGTAGCCACCCATTTTCGGCCTGGTCGACTAAAACTCCTAGCCGTAATCAGCCCAAAAGCATATTTCATAAACCCTAAATTCATCAATCATGTTAAGACAATATAATGTTAAATAAATGGTGTATTTTTGATTCTTAAAAAATTCTGGTGTTTGAACACATTCACTTGGACAAATTTATTTACCAAATCTTAAATTTATGGTTCAAAACCTTTATAAACATTAGAATTTGTGCAAGTCAATGATGGATTCAATCCAAATCGTCATGATCTTGTCATGTTGAGAATCAACCTTAATAAACATTTTTGAAAAACTTTGAAGATTTGATTAAAAAAATGATTTTTTTTATCATAGGTTTTGTTGTTTGATTTTGAGAAAAAGAAGAAGAAAATGGGTTGGTGAATTAATTTTGGTTTTGAAATTTGATTTAGGTTTGATTTTAGGTATAATAATGATCAAAGGGTAAATTTGACTTTTCATATGAATTAGGTACCCCTTATCCACCCTAAAGATGTTAGATATCTTATAAAGCTCCCAAATCCCAAAGGATCTAAGCCCCAACAATAGGATTATAAAAAATACTGTGCGGATACTCAGGTTCCGCCGATATTATTTAGGCAAAAATGAAGTTTACGACCCCACATAGCCAAGCCCCATAATGGTTGGTTTTTCTTATATCTAATCTTCTTATGTATGCTTCTGGTCATGTAGTTAATAGACCTAAAAGCTGCTTTGTGGATGGTATTAGTGATGAAGATATAAGAAGACTTGTTAGTTTCATGCAAATAGATTTATTCTCCTTCCCTAATAAATATCTGGGTGTGTAATGCTTGCTCAAGTATCAAGTCTCATCATATTTGGTATGGAGCAGTGTTGTTCCGCATAGCTGCACGAGACTGCTTAATAAGCAAGCAGCTTATTGAGCGTTTGATCATCTCATCAACGGTCAGATTACTATTGACTAAGTTTTGTTTACATAATGCAGCTGGCGTCGTTTTTAATTAGAAGTAGGTACTTTTCAAGTTTTTTCATTTAATTATATGTCCCTTTTCTTTTACATCTTATTTTAAGCTCAACAAAAGAATCAGTGATAGCTTCTAAATGATTGGAAGATGAACCCTGTAACCCCATTTTCATTTCTTGATCATATTATAAGAAGGCTTGGTTTGAATAGTAATCTCCACTGGGAATTTATGCAGACATGTGAACTTCTCCTCTTCTCTATAATTTCAGATTCAAGATTTGTATGGTATCTTGCATTGATATTAGTTGTTGCAACAATGTTGCATGTAATCAACCGTATTGAGCCTTGTAATGCGAAGGAATACTATGACCATCTCATGGGTATTCTTCAAGTCGACAAGGAAAAAGTTGATGAATGTGTTGAGCTAATCTTGGAACGCACAGCACCGTCCGATTACAGTGCGGCGAATCGCAAAGGCAAGTAGGATTCTATCTATCTCACCAGCACGACTATTCTTATGAAACATCCTACAGACAAATCATTTATATTGCAAAACAAAGGGTACAAATTTTCCAACTAATCAGATATAAAATGAAGAGAGGGAGGGCCCATAAAAAATCTCAAGCAAAACCGAGAAATAACCGCAAAAATAAGAAGAAGAATGATTGAGAGAATCCATATGAAAAGAGAATGACAATGAATGGAAAAAAAAGTTAGTAACTCTGCAGTTTTAAGAAGATTGTAGTGAGAAATTTTTTCATCCAATTTGTTGGAGTTGTATGGCTCAATACACACATGTGAGTCACACATGGGATAACTAAAGATATTCCCACATGGAGGAAGACAAGTTTCATATGGTGATATATAAGCAAGGAATTCTCCCTACATAACACCGAGGACTTTTGGATAAAACCCTATGCCTCTAACTTCGAGGTGGTCAAGTGGGGACAGTATCGGTGCTATGTGGCCGGGCCTGTAGTAGGTCCGGCGGTTTGTGGATCCTACAAAATGGTCTTAATGGTATCAGAGCTAGGTGGAGCCATTCAAATAGTATCAGAGCTAAGTTGAGCTGCCTGGAGTCGGGCTGAAGAGTGGTTATGGAATGTCATCTGGTTAATGGCGCAGGTGGAGCCGGGAGGCTCAAAGGTTGAGTAGTGTTCCAAGGGCACGTACGGTGGCAGTAATCATTGTTCGATTGGTAGCATACGAAGGTGGCTAAGTGGTATGTATTCACTCCAAGATGGAGATTGTTGGAGTTGTGTGGCTTAGTACACACATGGGATAACTAAAGATAGTCTCACATGGAGGAAGACAAGTTCCATATGGTGATATATAAGCAAGGCATTCTCCCTACATAACACCGAGGCCTTTTGGATAAAACCCTACACCTCTAACATCAAGGTGGTCAAGTGGGGACGGTATCGGTGCTATGTGGCTAGGATCGGAGCGGGTCCGGCGGTTCGTGGATCCTAAAAAATGGTATGGGTGGTATCAGAGCAAGATGGAGCTGCCGGTAATCGGGATGAAGAGTGGTTATACAATGTCACCCGGTTAATGGCGGAGGTGGAGCAGGGAAGCTCAAAGGTTGAGTAGTGTTCCAAGGGCGTGCGGTGGCAGTAATCATTGTTCGATTGGTAGCATATAGAGGTAGCTCAATACACACATATGAGTCACACATGGGATATCTAAAGATAGTCCCACATGGAGGAATACAAGTTCCATATGGTGATATATAAGCAAGAAAATCCCCCTACATAGCACTAAGGCCTTTTAGATAAAACCCCACACCTCTAACCTCAAGATGGTCAAGTAGGGACAATATAGGTGTTATGTGGCCGGGCCCGGAGTAGGTCCGGTGATCCGTGGATCCCATCAAATGGTATCAGAGCAACGTAGAGTTGTCGGTAGTCGGGATGAAGAGTGGTTATGGAATGTCACCCGGTTAACGGCGCAGGTGGATCCGAGAAGCTCAAAGGTTGAGTAGTGTTCCAAGGGTGTGCGGTGGCAGTAATCATTTTTCAATTGGTAGCATACGGAGGTGGCGTGGTGATGTATATTCTCTCCAAGGTGGAGATTGTTGGAGTTGTGTGGCTCAATACATATATGTGAGTCACACACAGAATAGCTAAAGATAGTCCCAGATGGAGGAAGACAAGTTTCATATGGTTATATATATGCAAGGAAATATCCCTACATAGCACCGAGGCCTTTTGGATAAAACCTCACACCTCTAACCTCAAGATGGTCAAGTGGGGACAGTATCGGTGCTATGTGGCCGGGACCGTAGTGGGTATGGCGATCCTTGGTTCCCATCACCCAATTAATTTTCTTTCGATTAGGTATTGTACCCGTATAGAAAATTAGAGTTTTCTTCATACCAACAAGACACCCTTTCCTTGTAAATCTCTTTATCTGTTCATATTTCTTTTCGGTAACCATCTACTGTTGCTTTGTTTGTTATCATCCCCATGGATATCTGCTATCTCTGTAAATTAAATCAGATTATTCAAACCCAAACCAAAATCCATCAAGGTAAATATGTCATCACTTTAATGAATTCCTAACGGCTACTAGATGTTTTCTTTAGTCACATCTCCGCTAGTTCCTTAGATAGTTGGAGTTTTGGTCGGACTATAAGAATTCATGGAATTGAAAAGAGAAAGAAAAATTAATAGATAGAAGTATACACGATACAGATTAATAAATAAAATGACTAACATGCAATGAAAACAACTGAAAATGACCTATTTATAATAACAAAAATATGACAGTTGTATTATAATGAAAATTTTTAATCAATATTAATCTGACCGTTGGTGAAGGATCCAACGCTTAATAAGCTGCACGGGACAACACTGCTTGTATGATATGTAGTGGAGCAAATGCAAGATACTTCTTTTATTTGTCTTGAATAATTTTTAACTTTTTCCTTCAAAAATAAAATAAAAAATAACACCCTTTTTTATACTAATCGAGTACAAATCCTTAATTGTTATAAACTAAAGGAGACATCCCAAGTAGAGAGAAAAGAAGAAGATATTCTCATTAGATATGTACATTACAAAGGAAATGCTCTCTATTTATAAGAAAAAAAGAAGAGCATTTACAATGGAATTAAGGGGCATGCATCCATTATTACTAGTAAGGTAGTGGTTACAAAATAATGGGGGAAGTGAAAAGGTGAAAAGGAGGTGAAAGGATGGTGGTGAAGAGGAGTGTAAGTGTGGCGTAAATCCACTACATATTTATTTCATAACACTTCCTCTTGGATGACACCACGCTACTAGACATTGCCTCATTAAAACCTTGGTAGGAAAACCCAAAGGGAAAAACTTAGGCGAAGGACAAAGAGTACAAAACATATAGGGTGACGTGTAAATGATGCTTCGTTAAAACCTTGACAAGGAAAACCCAGTGGGACAAAACCTTGATGAAGAAAAAAGAGTACAACGCGATAAGTCTAGTAAATGCGCCTTTGATGATTGCGCTCACCCTGATAAGTACTTCAGTTAAATCTTGGCTTGCAAATCTTTGAGACGAGACTTCCCAATTTCGATGAACAAATTTCTAGAATGCAAAATATTGTTTGTTCTTTCGTGAAGAAATTGCTAGTTGATGAAGTTTTTTTTTGTGCTAGTCTTATAATAATAGTGTTCTCGAGTTTTCATGCTTCTTTAAAAACATTGAGTACTTGTGTCTTGGATTGCTACTTTTTCGGAGATGATTTGTATAACTAGTTGATGTAGTTTCTTCAGCAAAGTGTCAAGATACGAATACAAATACGTGAAAAAAAACGTATTTGTAACTAAACCTTATGTGGTTCAGGGGGGGGCATCCAAATTTCTACGAAATGTCTATGCAGATTTACCTCGTTAATGGTGGGAATCCACCAAATAACCAAAAATGATACAACTCCCCCTTGGATGACCACCATATTGAATTAAATTGCCTCACTAAAAACCCTTCCATTAAAAACGCAACGGGAAAAAATATACGGACAAAGGCAAAAGAGCACAATATCAACATTTTTAATTAAAATTTAACGTCCACAGGATGTTGCCTCATTAAAACCTTGTTAGAACAAACCACATGGGACAAAACCTGAAACGAAGGAAAAAAAAAGTGCAACTTTTGACGATTTATGGATGCTAACTCAACAGTATGAATTTTATAAAAAACAAGCATCAAAATCATAACTCTAATCTATATCATATAGAAAAGTTTTATGCAAGGATAATATTAAACTGCATATTTAAGAAAAATAAAATAATATTTATGTTGCCAAAACGTGGATTTTTGTGTTTTTAGGGACTCTTTATGAGACCTATAGAGTTGACATCATCAATTAATTGATCCGGATTTTGGTTTTGTACCAAATTTATAAAAACACATAAAGGATTGTGACATAACCAAGTCAAGTGGCTGCCTGAATTCAAATATGTTCCCCACATTTCTTGTGTGAATGCAATAGGAGTCCTTAAGAACTACCACACCGGATGCATAGGTGAACAAAGTATTATTCAACCAATCCTAGGGTTTGAGAAATAAAAATACTCAAATTCTGAATTCGTTTTTACAACGATCATATTTCTCACACAACGCATGAAGACTACACCAACCTGTAATTTTCGTAATTCAGGCTTGCACGTTTAAGGTGTTAAGTCTTGGATCCAAAAATTGCGATATTCAAGAGATTTTAATCCAACATAATTTGGATTTTGTGCCTACCAATCATATTTTTCGATATTTATCTATAGAGAAGTTCACAACCACCATCATTTCTTATTCGGTAGCTATTGTAAATAAATATTCGATAATCATTAATTTACAATGATCCCACATAATTCTCTAATGTATGCATATTTTGAAAACTTCAAAATTTACTGGTACCAACGCTTACGGGCACTATAGCTTAACGAGAAGATATTAATTTTGAGAATGTGAATTGCAATATGATAGACTCTATAAAAGCATTATCTATAACAAGTGCTAAAACGTTACATGCTTGCTAAATGTGATCGGGTTTGCCTTTCAAACGGCGTAAGCTTATGCAAAAGCTAATGAGATATTTTCAAGTCTATTTGATGGAATCCTTTCTGAATTTTCTCATAATGGGAGAGAAATTGACATAACTTCTATAAGGTTAATTAATACTAACTTATTAATGTACAGTCCCCCCTCAATATGGCGGAAATTGTTTCATCTCGTACACGAAAACAAGTTTCGTAAAGTATGCGAGGAAATATACTTTTAATAATTCTGGATTTTAACTATACTAGGTTGGACATTAGATCTGACTTCAAGAGCCATAAAAAAAACGTCCTAAAATTGTAGTCCATTAGACGTACAATTCAAAATTAACCATGGATTTTATTGGTTGCATACAAAGCATATAAAATATGCAAATAAATATCCAATAATTTCGTGACCTTGAGGTCCAACGAAATAATGATTTAGAAGGAAATTATGGACATATTATTTATCAAAAGAAAATTATACCAAGATCAATATAATCTCTAAAAAGACTAATAATATAAGCTAACTAGCCGGGTGCGCACCCTTTGATCTTCTATGTCGAACTATATTCCATCTACAAGTGGAATTGTTTCAATATTGGAGATTATTACCACGAGGAAAAATCAAAAGTTGCTAAACATCCCTCAAGAATACATCAACTCCTCGTTTTATTGGTATTTGAACTGTTCATCTACCATAGAAATGATATTTCATACTGGAATCGGTAGAGAAAACCAATTTTATATTGGCTTAAAATGTTTCTAAAAAAGATCATTATTATTTCTAGATAAAATCCACTTTTTGGTTGATTAATGGTTTCTCGTAAGAAATAGAAACCAATGAATTATTATTGAATAAAACCAATAGTTAATGGCCTATGATCCTACCGTTCTTCTTGAATCGGCGGAAAAGATCATACCAGATTGGCTAAAATGATTTAGAATGCCAATTTTCATTTTTGCATCTCTCATAAATTCAACGCAGAAAAAAAAGTATTAATTAGCCTTTATATCAATTGTATCAAATAAAATTTGTTACGCGACTACAAAGTGAACCAAAAAAAAAAATCAATGTAATACGTATGATATAAAAAAAAAATCTACAATATACTTACCTCATACCAAGGTGAACTTACCCAAAAAGAAATAGTATACGTACAACCAAAATCTATATACTTTAGAATTTATATTTGGTCATAATACTGACCAATCCATCGATAATTAAAACCGAAGACTGCTCTTCACGAAGAAAAAAATTGTTGTGTAGGTAATTTAAACCCATTTTATCAATACTACTCAATCAGGTAAATCGATAAATAAATATATGATTGAGAATCAAAATTATTTACATATACATCATATAATCTATGAGACAAGTTTCAACAAAAACAAGGGAAAATAATTGATTGTATTAGGATAATGTCCTGTAAAGTCAAGTCAACTCTATTTACTTGACTCTGTCTATTATCTGTCATGTATAAATACTCCTCATGGGTATCTGTGTTAACTACCAGATTATTATTCATGTAATAAACTTACATCTTATCTGTTATAATTTTCACATGGTATTGTTGGAGGTCGATCCAGGTGAATTTACTATGCAAAAAAAATTGTCAACGTCTTTTTACATAGAGTTGTGAATTCATCACATCTTCAGATCGAATATTTCTTAACAACTTTACGATCTTTCTTCAACATCTTTTGATTTTGCATCTTCAGTTCTTGATTTCCGAATCAAGAATTTTTCAGATCTAAAAATTTCATTCAATGCCAAATACTCGTTCTTCTCTGAACAATCCACAACCTGTTCAAGATTCACATTCTAATCGGTTTACAATGGATGTTCAACTGACAATAGTAATTCTTCAAATTTTACTTTACCTTTCAATAACATTGGAAATTTTATTTCACTCAAGTTAGATCATACAAATTATCTGTTATGGTGTGATCAATTTGAATCAGTTTTAATCATCACAGATTTAATTGGTTATGTTGATGGTGAGAGTTATGAACCACCTTCTCATGTTACGGTTAATGGTGTATCATCTGTTAATCTAGTATGGGTTTATTGGAGAAAAGAAGATCTATTTGTTGTGAGTTGTTTAAAAGCTACATTGACCCCAACACTAGCTGGTGATGTTCTTGGTTTAAACTCTGCTAGGGAGATTTGGTTATATCTTCAAACTAGTTTTAGGTCTCAATTTGGGGAAAGAAAGACTTTACTCAAAAATCAGTTAATAGGGTTAAGAAGTGGTTCTCAATCAATCTCTATTTATCTACACAACCTGAAAAAGATTGTTGATTCTTTGGCTGCTATCAATGAGAGGGTTTCTGATGCTGACTTGATGATGTATGTCCTTAATGGTTTAGGAAGGGAATATGATACTTTTGTGATTTCTGCACAAAATAGGGATACACCATGTAGTTTTGCTAAGCTTAAGGCTAGGTTACTCACTCATGAGCAGTGGCTTTCTGATCAAGAACAAGTTTATGGTAATGTTTTTGATTCTGCTAATCCATCTTCCTTTTATGGGAAGAATTTTAATAATGGGAACCGAAATGGCAAAGCCAAACACAAGAATTCCAAGAATGCTGGTAATGTTTCCACAAATGGTGGTTCTTAAATCAAGAATGGTGTAGTGCTAGTGCAGATGCTACTGATGGTGCTAATCTTAGAAGACCTTTTGTGGATTTCTCCACTGTTGAATGTCAAATTTGTCGCAAGACTGGTCATTATGCTTCTAGGTGTTTCTTTAGGTATCATCCCCCACCTGCATCTGATTCTCAACATTCTAGAAATGTTCATAAAATGGAAAAGGCTTTTAGTGGTATTCAAATTAATTCAGCCGTTGTTTGTGATGATCCTTCTGGTGCTTTCTCTTATACTACTTGGATCTCTGATTCTGGCGCTTCAAGGCACATGACTGGTGATCAGTCCATTCTTCGGGATACTTATACTTATCATGGTCAGGACAAAGTGCTTGTTGGCAATGGTAAGACATTACTTATCTCCAAAACTGGCATGTCTTCTTTACAAACATCTGATGTTAGGTTTAAGTTACAGAATATCTTACTTGTACCTGAGATTACCCAAAATTTACTATATGTTGCACAATTTACAAGAGATAACTGTTGTTACTTTGTGTTTGATCCTTGGAGTTATGAGATTAGAGATTTAAGGTCACATGTGGTTTTGGATCAGGGTAGGATGGTAAATATTTTGTATCTCATTTCTAGCATTTTATCAAATCAGAATGCTCATTTTACTTCATATTCTACTAAAATTGCTTCCCTATCTTTGTGGCATTGTAGATTAGTGAATCCTTCTAGGAAGATCATTCATCATTTACACTCCAACAAAGCTATTACTCTTACTTCTAAGCATGATGAACAATTATGTCATCCTTGTCACATTGTTAAAAGTAAACGATTACCTTTTTATTTGTCATCTTCTCATGAGTCTCATCCTTTGGCTCGTATTCACTATGATGTTTGGGACCATCTTCCATTCTATCTCATGCTGGTTATAGGTATTATATTGTGCTTATCGATGATGCCAGTAGATTTCATTGGATATATCCAATGAAATTGAAAACAAATGCCTTACACTGTTTTACTCATTTTAAAACGCTCACTGAAACTCTTTTCTCAACAAAGATTTTATCGTTCCAAACAGACAATGCTTGTAAGCTTGTCAAGGGTCCTTTTAAACAGTTTGTTGACTCAAATGGTATTCATCTTAAGTTGTCATGCCCAGAGACGCCTGAGCAAAATGATTTAGCTGAAGGAAAACATCGGCATATTACAGAAATGGGTAATACCCTTTTATTTCATTCTTTTTGTCCAAAAAATTTTTGGTATGATGCATTTCTAAATGAAACTTACTTAATAAATAGAACTCCAACTCCAGTTCTTTCAATGAAATCTCCTTATGAAGTTCTTTTCCATGTTGCACCTGATTATTCTACTTTGCTAGTTTTTGGGTCAATTTGCTTTCCGTTTCTTGGACATTATAGGCCTCACAAATTATCCCCTAAATCTTTCAAATGCATGTTTATTGGTTACAATCCATTGCATAAAGGGTACAAATTTTTTGACCCTGTTTTACGAAAAATCCATATTTCGCGGCATGTCATTTTTGATGAATACAATTTTTACTATCCTTCATCTTCTTCCTCTTCTTCTTCATCTACTCCTTCTCTCACTGAGATTACTGATTCAGAATCTTCAGATCCTGCTTTACCTGCAGCTCAGTCTAACACTGATGATCCTATCATCACTAGATCCATGAGGGGAGTTTCTAAACCTGAACAATTTTCAGATTTTGTTTTTCACCACTCTGTCAAACATCTTGTTTCCACTGCTTTTACTAGTTTGCTAGATACTATTTCTGAGCCAAAATCATTTAAAAAAGCATGTAAATATGAAAAGCGGATGCACTCTATGAAAGAGGAAAATACTGCTCTTATGGTCAATGACACTTATGATTATGTCCTTCCTGAACCACACATGAACATTCTTGGCTGTAAATGGGTATACAGAGTCAAACTTAAATTTGATGGTAATACTGATAGACTTAAATCTAGATTAGTAGCACAAGGTTATAATCAACAAGATGGAGTTGATTATGGTGAAACGTTTAGTCCCATGGTAAAATCAACAACTGTAAGGGTAGTTTTGACTTTAGCTGTCACTAATAATTGGTCTGTCAAGCAACTCGTCATATCCAATGCATTTATGCATGGTTACTTGTCTGAAAATGTTTATATGAAGCAACCACCGGGCTTCACTAATCCAGACTATCCTAATCATGTATGTCTTTTGAAAAAGTCACTTTATGGTTTAAAACAAGCTCCAAGGGCTTGGTTCAACAGATTTAGTTCTTTTCTTCTACAATATGGTTTCTGTAAATCGAACAATGATCACTCAATGTTTATCTATACAACTGATTCGGAGATGATGGTACTGTTACTATACGTAGATGATATTCTTTTAACAGGAAGTTCACCTACTCTGATTGATAATTTGATTCAATCTTTAAGTAAGGAGTTTACTATGAAAGTTTTAGGGGATCTACATTTTTTTCTTGGTATTGAAGCTTCTAGATCATCATATGCTATTTTTCTTAAACAACGAAAATATACTATGGAATTGTTAGTTAAAGTAAAAATGCTAGATTGCAAGCCTTGTGACACTCCAGTAGTTAAAGGAAAAAGATGTTCAGTTTGTGATGGTGTATTATTGCCTAATCCTCTAGAGTATAGAACAATAGTTGGTGGACTTCAATATCTCACTCATACAAGACCTGATATATGTTTTGCTTTGAATTACGTTTCGCAATTCATGCATGCTCCAACTGATCAACATACGTATATTGAGATACTTAAAAGGTTCTTAGGGTACTGGTATTACATTGCGTAGAGGAGATCTTCATTATTTAACAGCATACACCGACTCAGATTGGGCTGGTTTCCCTGACACAAGACGTTCAACTGCTGGTTATGTAATTTTTATGGGAGATTCACTTGTTTCTTGGTCTTCAAAGAAACAGCCCACAGTTTCGCGTAGTTCAGCTGAGGCTGAATATAAATGTCTAATTGTTGCTGCTGCTGAATTACAGTGGCTCACTTATGTTATGTCTGAGTTACATATTGTTGTTTCTTATTCTATGCATATGTTGTGTGATAATCAGAGTGCTATTTGTTTAGCATCTAATCCTATTTTTCACGCCAGGACAAAACATGTGGAAGTAGACTATCACACTATTAGAGAGCTGGTGGACTCAGGATTTGTGGAGGTTACTCATGTGATTTCTGAAGAGCAACTAGATGATGTCATGACAAAAGGGCTCTGGCATCCAACTTTTTCTAGGCTTCTAACAAGATTGGTTTATTCACCTTCTATTTCCACTGCTGTTGCTGCTTGTTCTTCTGAATGTCAGTCTAAAGACAAATTGGTGACTGATACTTCTGATGTTGCGGATTAAAATGGTTTCTATGTCACATTGGCTCTTGTTGAGTGTGTGTATTTTTTTTTTTTTTTTTTTGGCTCTTGCTGAGCATTTCTCTATCTTAGTTTGTCTCTGCACCGACTCTTGTTGTGTGTGCTACTTGTTTAGTTTTTTTATTCTTTCTTTTCTGTGTTTTTCAATCTGTTACTTGCTCTGCCTGTAACGATTGAGATGGGTGTATTAGGATAATGTCTTGTAAAGTCAAGTCAATTGACTTGACTCTGTCTATTATCTATCCTGTATAAATACTCCTCATTGGTATCCGTGTTAACTACCAGATTATTATTCCTGTAATAAACTTACATCTTATCTGTTATAATTTTCACAGATTGTTTTTTAGAAAACTAAAGAAAAGTGAATCGATAAAAACCTACTCAGTGATCAGAGCATACTGATAACGTGTTATAAACTATAAGGAGACATCCAAAATAGAGAAAAAAAAAAGAAATTCTGAATAGATTTGTACATTACAAAGGAAATGCTCTTTATTTGTAAGGAAAAAAAAGAAGACCATTTACGATGGTGGTGGTTACAAAGTAATTGGCAAGTGAAAAGATGTAAAGGAGGTAAAGGATGGTGGTGAAGAGGAGTAATGGGGGAAGTGAAAAGATGGTAAAGGATGGTGATGAGGAGGAGTGTAAATGTGGTGTAAATCCACTATATATTTATTTCATAACATTAATCATGTTAGTTCCAAATATTCAGTATCCTTTGCAAGACTTTAATTACTTATTTTCTCTGCAGAAAGCTTCTCCACTAAAAAAAATACAACAAAAACACCCCCCAAATTCGCTGATATACGTACGCAGTCCAAGTACCAATGGGAACTTTTTCTCCTCCACACTGGCACCACATCGACCACTTTACACCATCCATAAAGTATATTTTCTTTTTTATTTTCATTTATTTTAGAATAAAATCACTAAATATTTCTTTTAATCATATAATCCGTGTTACAATTGGCCTTTTGTTTTCCCCTTGGGTCCGAGTATCGAGGATTAAGCCTCTGATGGCTTCACCTCAGATCCAAGGCCGGTTGTACATAAAATTGATTAACAAATATTCACCTCTGCTATAAGGAAGACTCCTCTTGGCATGGTTCTGTAAAGTCAGTAAATATATCAGCACACCCATCCCATTTACTTTGCTCTCTTGCTTCCCAGTACCCTCCTACATATCGAAAAGGTCCACCCTCACTTTCCTTCTCAAACCATCTTGGCTTCCATCCGTTTTCTTGCAATTTCCTTGACTGCAAGAAAAGAAGTAAAAGACAGAATTGCAGGTAAAAACCAACCCTTATATCAGAAGTCCAAGTATCCCGAGTACACATAACAGGTTAAGAATCATTGCAGTGGTGTAAGCTTGGCTATAAGCTGGCTATAACAAACATCAGGCTTAACTATTATATTTACTGAGACTTGACCGTCAGCCACCAGCATCAAGTTGTACCCAATTTTTAGTACTTATATTTTATTCAAACTTTATCACAATTAAAACTACACTTCCGAAATTTACAAGGAGCTATACAGGTTTCTTTACACGGAAAATTGCTTCGATCAGCGAATGTCTTCTTTTGGCCTCCCCACTTCCACAAAGCAAGTTTCGTCATTCTAGCTAGTAATGTCAGTGATTCTATCTATCTTAACAATGGTTAATATCTAATGTTTATGGCTTAACAACACAGGAGCTATACAGGTTTCTTTACACGGAAAATCGCTTCGATCAGCGAATGTCTTCTTTTGGCCTCCCCACTTCCACAAAGCAAGTTTCGTCATTTTAGCTAGTAATGTCAGTGATTCTATCTATCTTAACAATGGTTAATATCTAATGTTTATGGCTTAACAACACAGTTATTAAAAGAAAAAAAAATACTTCGAGAGTGGCTATCTCATCTTGCTAATTACTTCAAGCGATTCCCAATATTTTAGTCCCTATTTCTAGGTTCAAACACAAGTTGATACCATCACATGTATGAATAATATAATGATATGCTTCAAAAAAAAATGCTCAAACGAAAAAAAGTTGAACAGTTAATGATAAAAGAATACCATCCTCTGCCTCGTTTCTAACCGCAGCTTCTCAGCGTTCGCTTTCTCATATTCTCCGTTCTCTAAATGCCTCTGATCAGGTCTAAGTCTTGAATCAGTTGGTGGGAGTTTCTCCTTAATCCGCGGTAAGATAAAATACGATATCAGGTGAAAGAATGGAAAATTAAAGATTACCAGTCTATTAAACCCAAATGCACAAAAGTGACAAAACTCAACCAACATATATATCTACCTGGAGGCCTGGTGTTAGCTCGTTCAGTGTAATTGCAAAAGACGTTAAGTTGTACCGAGTATGATTACGAGGAGGCTTATTGCTTTTCCACAACAATTTGGCATTAGGTGACGTATTCACACACTTGGTCTTTGCAGCATCGTCTGCATTGAGGTAATACATGCTGTCATCCCACTTCCCAAACAAAGTGGCAAGTTTATTTCCGTTGGTATCTTCTACAGAACCTTGTACCTACGAACATAAACTCAATTCAGTATTTATCAATGATGATACCTGATCAGAATGCTTATCTGGGTAATTCAGCTTGCACAAAACAGATAGTTTTTGGTGACACAATTCAGTATGCTACCTCCACCTATAATTATCAAACATACACAAATAAGCAGAGGTTTGGGTCATTCATGATGACCCCAACCAAGGTGCAGAACAATCTAATCAGACGGCCCTAATTTTTTGGGATATCAAAAACCCAATATCTCAACTGTTGGGTAATCACATGAATGGGTTGGAACTCTGCCTGTAATCATAATTTTGATGGCACGAGTGTACAAACACAATTCCAATCTGTCATAACACATAAAAAATACACTCAATTTAGTTAACTAACTCACCTGATGTGGATCACGGTCAAGCAAGGATTGCTCTTTGAACTTAAGTTTACAAGAAAGTTCACGGTTGCCTCGAATCTCCATTGTTCCATGGTGATCGCAGTATACTTTACCGAGGATAAGATTATAAATGCTAGTTGTAACCTGAAATTAAAATAAAACACACCATAAATTCATAATATATGACAGAACAACTGCTGCAAGTGAACGGAAAAAAAAGACAATCCAGTCATATGCATCCAAATTACCTTGCTCCACTGAAAGATCTCGCCATCATCAAACTCCAAGGTCAGAACCCCTACGGGGTCAAGTTGAATGGAGCGCCCCCAAAATTTGGTCCTTAGGTTGCTGTCACCCCAGAACTTCCAACCTCTACCTTCACAGTGGCAGGCAATGAGTGTGGGATGATGACTCACCTATTTTAACATTGACGGACTTAGAACACCAGACGAATGTTGAAACATTTAACAAATTCATACTAAATAAGACAGAACTAATTACAGAACTCTAATAGAGTACAAGGATAAGGTTTTCCTGCAATGATAGTTCAAGGTTAATCATGAGGCATCTTCTCTCACAAGCATAATAGTACCAAAAGCAAACACCTTACTTAACTTCTTTTGTTTGCCAAAAACAAGGTTCTAATATACTAACCTTCTCGGAGAAGAAACGTACACCTTTCTCAGGGTAGTCAGCTTCATAAGTTTCCCCCAACAAAGGATTGAAAGGTTTACAATGTCGACCTTCAGATGAAGCATATCCAGACACCGCAAAGGCAGCTACATTGACTATTCTCAGAAGGCTGTTTCCCTAGAAATAAATTTCCAGCGCAAGATGAGCATAACATATTAAGATGCGAACACGAGAGGAATCCATATATTTAAATTTTCAGATACCTATATATTTCGTGCCAAAAATGGTTCATTGCACTATAAAGTCAGGAAGTTCTCTTCAGCAATGAGATATCATTTACCATATAAACTCCTTGTCACAGATGAAAACTAAGGTACAATGATGTACTACTAGGATTGCATCAAAAAAATGATGTACTACTAGGTGCATGGCTAATCCACCTAAATACAAGGCAACTTCAATTCCAGAGGAAAAAATTAAAGTAAGATTTTTTACTACTTTTTATAAGCTTCTATCCTGGAAAAGCAAGAGCATGAAATATTACTTTATCAAATCTGTATCCATTTATAACACCGTTCTTTTAAGCTACAGTCTTCCTTCAATCAAACCTTTCAATAATAGAAATCTAGCACCGACTAGGCACTGAGATAATATGTACCAGGGAAGAGACAGGGGACGTGGTTCGACCTGCAAAGAACAATGCCACTATGCCAGGTATACCACTGAAATACCCTAACATGTCAGGTGTCCACATCAAACATAAAATGCTTCCGTACAGCTAATCTCCACATTGAGTACATTTTGCTGGAGACATGTAAATCTCCATATTGAAACTTACATTTTTTCCGTGTTCATAGGCTCGATCCAAAAGATATGAATACTCCAAATCCTCAAAGCATTTCTGGAGAGATGATATAGGCTCATTGAAGTAAACAGGGAGGCATACTCGTGTAAGATCCTTTCCTACGTTGTCTTTGATTATTGACCAGAGGCTCACAGCTTTCTCCTTCTCAATAGGAAATGGAAGTTTATCCCGCCTTTCGATAAGCGGGTACTGATTTTTATTAGAATCTGTTCCAGTGTGCATCTTTTCTACAATGTCAAAATGATTTTCAGGTTTCACTCTTGCTTCAACACAAATAATGCTAGAGTCACCAAAAGAGTCTCTTGTGTCAAAAAATGAAGTCTCGTCTTCATCTGAAGCTTCCTCAAGATCTTGCTTTTCAATATCATCGGATGACTCGGTTGTGCTGCACTCTAAATCCCAAAAGAAGACATCAGAAAAGATTCATTCATATATATTATGAAGAATACTGATGAGAAAAACTTCTTATATTACTTGAACAGAGAATACAATGGAACAAAACCATGTGGCACTATGAACGGGCTCAGAAAGATGCAGATGCTTTACATGTCGCTGGTGAGGTAGAGCAACCATTTAAAAGGAATGATTGAACAAGGCAAAAATGACGAACGCTTATTTTACTCTCTTTGGATGTCCGGAACTTTGGATTATCCAGACATCAGAAACTAATGACTTGTCCTAGTACAAGTTCAATGAAACTCATTAAGACTGATCAACAAAATGATACCACATGACAGTACTCAAGCTTTTCAAAACTAGCAAGATTAAGAACCAAATGTCTTCAAACAATATCTTGAGAACAAGAATAGAATTAGCACATAAAATATCTATAAGTTGAAATTACTCAGCACCATTAAGTTACAAGAGATGTTACAAGTTCTCAAAGAAGCATTATATACATCAACAGACCTTAACTCTCATCAGTTTAAAGCAATCTAACATTATACAAACTGACTAAGAAGGTTCTCTATCAAATGGAAGTACTCACAAAGATATAATTCTACTATATCAGGTGAGGTAACGGTACAAGTACGACATAAGTCCGTACAGAGCTGCTTAACCCTGTTTGTTCATTAGCCAAAAAGGGACCTATATTCCTTTAAACAGCTGACTTTGATAAAAAAAAAAAAGTAGATTATCTAAAATCTCACTGAAAAGATATGTTCTCATAATGCACTTGACAGGTCTTTGGATAGTTATAAGGATACAAAGTTTGTGGAAGCAGCAATAAGACCTTCACATACACAACTGCCAATCTTACTTGACAATTAGGGAAAGAAAAAAAAACACGAATGCAGTGCAGGAAATACCACTAGATTTTCCATGTCCTGAGCC
Source organism: Papaver somniferum (assembly GCF_003573695.1). Classification (NCBI taxonomy): domain Eukaryota; kingdom Viridiplantae; phylum Streptophyta; class Magnoliopsida; order Ranunculales; family Papaveraceae; genus Papaver; species Papaver somniferum. The sequence goes on from NW_020622492.1 coordinate 18,338,517, forward strand.
AGTAAATCCATGTTTAGCCAATTGGTAATGGCTGTCATGTATTCCACTAGCTTCGACTTCAATATTAGCTGCCTGAAAATGAACTAATTAATTCTGCGCACAATTAAATTTAAACATATTAAGATACTACAAAAAAGTTTGCGGGGATAAAATTCTAAAATAAAACAAAAGCAGAAAAACTAGTTGCTAATTCCTGAACATACTCCACCAAGAAATCACAGTTGAGTAGTATTGAAACATGTGAACGGAAGGGTACAGCAAATAAGGAAGTCATAGAATCTTCCACCTAACTGGTTTGATCTCGAACTCTACAATAATGAATTACTAAAACAACATAATTTATAAGCTCAGTAAGTATGATGAGGCATGCAAGTCGTTTGCTTGACAGCTTTTTTCCTTTTCAGAAATGTCACAGCCCGTGGTACTCACTTAGTGTGCAAATTTCTATATGTAAATTTGTAATATTGTTTTCTTCAAGTAGCTTTCGCACATTTCAAGAATTCTCATATTCTCGTATAAGTAGGTATTACTACAGCAACGAATTGCCAAGCTTATTTGACTTCGGGAAGAAAATACCTCTAACTGCCTTAATGTGTCAAGCAAATTGGTTCTTTCCTCACAAAGAACTCTTAATTGTCCTTGTAATTCTGAAAACTCAGACAACATGATCTGTTCACAGTCATTGACGAGAACTTCATTGATTCCATCTTGGAGCAACCGATCTCTAAGCTTTACAGTTGATATTGACATATCCTTCCTGATGCGAGAAAGTTTATCATCGTTCAACGGTCTTGAATTAAATAAGCTTCTAGAAGAGGCTAAAGCATTAATCCAAGCCACCCGATCCTTCTTTGAATCTGTTCTCAAATAAAGCGTTTTTGTTGCTGTAAATATGTAGAATTTCCTATCGTCGGATTTGCTCACACGAAACGATGAGATCTGCGGGTGATGAAATAGTTATTCAGTTCATATGCTCAAAGTTTAAAAATACTACAATAAATAAACCAGTAACATGTAAGGTTCAAATGAGGTTCTCTAAAGATTGTGACTGCATTAAGAATAACTCAGCTATTTAGTCGACAATGGAAAGAATCAAAAGCTTTGGACATGCCTAGGGAAGACAACACACATGGGCTATGAACAAAATAAAAAACACAGTATCAAACCCAAAAGCCAAAAACAAAATGATAAAATGTACGCTCTTACATTCATGATCATAATATATTTTGTGCTAGCTACACTATGCAATTTTAGGAATTGAAGAAGGCAATATTCTTCTTATAACTGGCTTATGAAGATTGATGATATCGGACTTGTTACCAACCCTAGATTTCTTACTAAGTTTCTGCAAGCAGATATTCCTAATAAAGGCAAAAAGAAAAATTGATTCAGCAAAACCTAGTTCATAAAATATAGGACAGCTCGCAAATATGATCATGTATAAATAACATCACAAAGTCAGAATCCAAACATCAGATGATAAATTACACAACATCCACAAAAACATAAAATAAAAGCCAAATGGTTACTAGTACTATGTAGAGACAACAAACAGATCATGGAAGAAAAATAATGAGACCTGTAACATAAAACCCTAATTGAAAATTCAGCTCCATTTTGAAGTTTGAACTATAACCCATTTTGCTATCACTCTACAATAACAGATTCATAAAAGTAACTTTAGCTATGACTAAAGTTTAAAAAAAAATTTGGGGAGCTCTGACTTTAGTAGTACTTTAACTTAGAGAAGCAAGTTAGCTTCAAAACACAAGAAATTGAATATAATTTTATCAACCCTACAACCTATATCACAGGAAAATGAAAACAAAAGAGGAAGTACATGAGAAGCTAGAGAGAGGAAAGAGTCTAAATTAACCCTTGAAGGAACAATGAGTTAACAAGGAAACAAGGATCCGTGTATTTTAATGGCTATAATTTTAAACAGGTGTATTAAAGCTAAAACTTAAACCATTTCAAGTTCCAAGATTTCAGTAACACCACAAAAGAACTGATGGTAAAAGAAAAATATACTCAGAAAAAACCAAGAGATATACCCCTGAAACAAAACATACAACAAGGGGTAAAAATGAAAGCTGAAGAAGAAGAAGAAGAGACAAATAAAGCTGACGTAAAATAAAAACTTACTATCAGTACCAAATCGATTAAACCCAACGTTTACTATTTCTCATTTTCTAAAGAAAAAAACCATTACCAGGTCAAGAAGAAGTTAAAAAACTGGTGGTAAGGGTAACATTTTTGTGATGATGATGAAGGAAGGGGAACATGAAATGATAGAAAAACAGTCTATTGACGTGACTTATACAGCTAATTTTTGTTTTCTCAAAACCCTACCAAAAGAAAAAAATATCCTAAAAAAAAACCCTAAATGTAGAAGTAAAGACCCTACTGTTTTCTGTGTAAATAGGGTAAAGAAAAGTAACACCTGCTGATGTGACTCACTTAGAGATTAACGAGCAGTGAACAGTGAAAACTGTAAAAATAAAAAATCCTCAAAATTGAAAAGTAAGCCAGTCACTGTGAGATTGGTAATAGAGATTGGGGGTTTTTGCTTTTGTTCAGCAGTTCAGCGGATTTATGAATCATTGTGAAGAAGAAACCTATGGGTTTTTTCAACAAAATAAAATAAAAATGAGACTCGGATATCTAAGAATAACAGAGATAAAAGTAGCAGATGCAACAGACAGGGAGATATGAATACAAAAATTAAAGAGAGAAACGACGGAATTGGTAAGGTTTTTTAGTATGCTGCTTTGAATCCTAATGTTGCCTAGAATAGAACTTTTTACTCATTCTCTCTCTTTCTTTAAGCGCCAAAATAAATAACCCACCAAACAATGGGTGGGTGGTGTAGTAGTAGGATTTGATTTTTGGTTTTTCACTGCAAAATCTTACCTGTAAATGGACAAAACCAACAGTTTTATTTTGTTGTTTACGAGATCTCCCGCTTCCACTTCCACCACCACTGTCGAGACGTGATAATCTAGCGGAAGAAAGATCTCCAATAACTCGGATATCATGATTATTACTACTATTATGATGATGATGATCTGAAGATGAAGAAGAAGCTGCTGTTGTTGATGTCAAAGGAAGTAGATTAGTTAGATTAATCTCTGATCTAGGAATCTTGGAATAAGATAAAACACCATTTCTTAACATAAACCAACGACATCTCCATCCTTTACCAAAATTCGTCCATTTATATAAAACTCCGGCCACATTATTGCCCAACTCAGATCTCACATTGTCTTCAGATCCACCGGAGGACGACGATATTACTACTGATGTTGATGTTGTTGGTGATGTTGTTGATGAATCTACTAATAAGTTTCTTTTGCTTCTTCTTCTGCTACGGCTTCTAGAACTACTAGTACTAATATCATTGTTATTATCTGGTGATTCATCGTCATCTCCTTCTCCACCTCCTCTTTCCATTCCTCCTGTATTTTCCAATGTTATGCAACACAATGGATGCAGTTCCTTTACCCTCATTTTCATATAGATTTTGGTTGAAAAACAAAACCAATATTTATTTTTCCATTGAAATTAATCAATGAAAATTCTAATTTGTTTATTCTTTCATTTCTATGCAAACACTAAACTAAAAAAACACACACAAACACAATCAAGAAAATTATAACCTAAGAAATTTTGTACTGGATCAAGGCTTTCTATAGAAGAAACCCTGAAAGAGGAAAAAAAAACAAACAAACAAACAAAAGGAAATATATATAATGAGAGAGGAATGGGGATGATGAGGTAATAGTATAGAGATAGTTGTTTAAGAAAAGAATCAATAAGAAGAAATAATAATTTTTCTATTAGTTTGTAATTTATTTATTTTTTGATTTTAAATTTATATATCTGTATACGGATGTGAGAAAATTAATTACCAGTGAAAGTACAGATTCAAACCCTTCTTGCTTCTTCTCATCTCTTCCCTTCAAAACGACGATTTTTTATTATACACAAAAAGAGGGAAGGAAGAGTAAGATCTAAATCTTCTTTTATTATAAGGACCGGCCCGATGCACTTCATAGCCCACCATAAAACGCCTCAGCCTTTTTGCCTCAAGAGCCAACTTACTGACTCAGACGCCTCGATCGGCTCAGCTCAGGTCAGTGAGCAGAATGGCTTGTACTACCTCTATCCCAAAATTACCCCTCTACTTTTCTTCAAACCTAATTTCTATCCTTTCATATCGGTTAGTTGCTAACCTTTCATTTCTTAGCTCCAAATGTAAATGAGATGGGCACCCTCTTTAAAGTTTAAATTATGTATCCGTTTATATGTCACCGCTGAATTGGGGCCCTGGAAAATAATTGGGCCCCTAGTTACATGACAAAAAAGGTCATGAAATAATAACTGGGGATTATCCCTTATCCTCATTTTTTAAATGGCTAAACTATCCCTAATCATTAGTGGTAATTAGTAATTAAGTTAAGTTAATTAATTGGTAATTAAATTAATTAGATTAAAATCTGATTTAAGGAATAAATTTTGATAATTGGAAAACTGTGTTTTTGTATCGAAGAGAGGAAGAAAGTGAGTTTTGGAGGAAAATTTAAGTTATTTGAAATGAGTGATTCTAGTGGAGGAAATGATGTAGGTGAAGATTCAAACAACATACATGATTGTGTTGATGGTGAGATTGTCTCAACTAATCCTATGGATTTGATGTTTGGTGAAGAGATGTTAATAGAGGAAGTTTTGATAATTGTTGCAAATGGAGATCCTTTTGCTCAAAATGAAGGAACCAATACTCAAAATGAAGAACCCAAAGCTCAAAACAATCAGGTAAACTTCCTATACTCTTCAAATCGCATGAATGGTGCTCCAAGTGGTCGATTCATGGTCACTATGCAGCAGCTCAATGTGAGAGTCGTTAGGTCGAATGTATAATAAACGAACGACCCTTATGAGTCGTTAGTGACTTAGCACACAAATATACGACTCCAATATGCAGGTAATGAAAAATCGTCAACCAAGTTTGAAACAATTGACGACTCCAATTTGCAGTTATGAAAAATCGTTAATCTAGTTTGAAAAAGATGACGACTCCATCTTTTAGGTCATCTAGAGTCGTTAACTCAATATATTTAGGACCCAACGACTAAAAAACCTTTTACTCTCTGTAGATTTCACTCTAAGGGTCGTTAGTTTAGCATTACTATACACGGACGACCCTTTCATATTAACTGAGAGTCGTTGTTCCGTACGTCTGAAAAAATTGACGACTCAAACTCTTTTTTTTTATTTAATAGCAACATTTCATTGAATCCTAAAAGTCATACATATTTCATAGGGTTAAATACAATACATGATAACGATGCACTTCCGCACTCAATCATAAATCAAATTATACATGGTTCCATTGAAGATAAAGTAGCAATCATGTAACTCAAACTTTTTCCCACGAAGTACCTCGTAGTATCCATACGCCTTCTTCATCTGAAAACGCAAACGCAAACATACTTAGTTAGTATAAATCAAAGCTTTGGATAAGTTTTACCTCTTGTTTAAATACTTACTTTTATAGCACTCATCATATCCGGAAAGGCTTCCCTTACGGCCGTAAATTCTCTTTTCAAAACATCACACTCGAATTTTATCTCCTTGAAGCGTTCCTTGACTTGTTTCAAAGACCTTGAGTTGCGATTTCCATCCAACGCCACAAAAACGACGAATACGAGGTTCCACCAAGCATCTGATGTTTCATCAATGTCTTTGTCTAGACTTTCAAAGTGGTTTGTGACTGTTTTCCAAGCTCTTGTAATGGCACAATTCTCTTCGGAAGTGTAGGGAGTCATGGTGTTTCTCTTTTTTTCCTATTGGATGATGAATAAATGAGAAGGAGAAGAGAAGGTTGATAATTATGGTGTTGGTAAGGAAGAGGTGAGATATGGGTCTATATTTATAGAATTGAACGGGCCAACTGCCTCAACCACATTTGGTAGAGTTAAATTCCCCAATAAATTCTAGTAGTATCTTGAGTCGTTAATATGTTACATTTACAACTAAACGACTCTTAGAGTCTCTATATTACGTCGTCAGGTTGGACATATAGAACTGAACGACTTTAGAAGAAAACTTAGCAGAATGGTGTATATATGTTAGTCCGGAGTCGTTAGTTTATGTTGGTAGTCTTCAAATGATATTAAAGTGTCGGCAATTCACGTTTTAGCATATTGACGACACTTGTATAATGCTCCTATTTCTGTCACAAAAGTCGTTAATCTGCAAAAGATTGGTTGACGATTCTATATGGTGTCGGCAACTTGCAAAAGATTGGTTGACGACACTTGGGATCGAAAAGATGATTTGTGAAGGGTCGTCATTTTTTATTTATGTCCATGACGACCCTTGTTTGGAATATTTATGGTTGAACTAGTATTATTGAATTGAAAAAAAACATACATGTACTATGAAATAAAATATAAGGAAAAGATACAAAATAGTTCAATACATTGCGCTAGAAAATGTATACGAGATTAATTATATTGGGCGAATTGCCATTCAACTTCCTCCAAGAGAGTGTAGCAGTCCTCGTGCAAAAACTCATGGTCGTACCTTAATTCGTATTGGGTCCGACCCTAAGAACACTGGAAAAACAATTATTTTAATAAGTTACTGTTGTTGAATGATCATAACCAAATAAATAATTTTTTGATGAACGGCTTATTGATTCACAAACTTACTCTACTCATGCGGTCTTCGTTTGGCATAGCGTCCTTACGAGCTTTCAATTCGTTTCTCAGCAATACGCATTCATTGTATAAATAAGCGCACCTTTCCCTTATCTGCGGGAGCGTCCTCCTATAATGATTTCCGTTTAGTGCTTTAAAAACCTTAAACACACGTTTCCACCAAGCATTGGTGTTTTGATCATGCCCAAGGTAAGGCCCTCTTGTTGGGTCTTCGTTACTGGTCACCCATTGCGCTTCCTCAACGGAGTGCTTTGTGAGAGTGGTGTGTGCTCTAACAATAACAACATCTTCTAGATTATTGAACGGAGTTGGAGCCATTTTTAGTGTTTGAAATTGATGGGTGACTGATTTAGGATGATTGAAAGTGATGGGTGAATAAGTTTGGAAGAGATGGGTCTCTATTTATAGCAAAAATGTACTCAACGACTACTTTTTTTTTTAATAAAACCGTTTTTTTTCAAAAAATAGCAATAACTACTCCTAGGAATCAAACATATCTTTGATTTTGAAATTCTGCATTAACTGCATGTACAGTCGGTATTGGTTATATATATAACCTAACGACCCCTTAGTATGTTTAGTAACTGCTCGTCAAAGTCAAACTTACCGTTAATGTGTTAAGAGTCGTTAATATAATCTGTGAAGAGTCGTCATTTGGGCATATAAGATTTGGACGACCCTCTGTTGATGGTTTTGTGTTTTTTTATTTAGTTGGTAGTACGACAAAGCTCCCAGCCAAAACCGGTATCTACATTGGGTCCGGATACCTCCCAACACTATATGACTGATTTGGTACGTTTACCTTATCTGAATCGATATATTTTAATTTTACTAGTGATCTCATGGTTGTCTAATTTAATTGTTTGCTCAATGTAGACATGGGAAACCAAGGATGGCATCAAGGAATGGCTTATCCCCAAGGAAAAAGAGAAGATGTGTGCGGTTGTTCAAAGTAGACACGTCAATTGTAACAAGATGGAAATGGTATGCGAGAGAGCGGGTAAGAAGGGAGAAAGTCACAAAGGCAAGAATTACAAGTATGAGAAGAGAAGACTAGGGTCTACAGAAAAAATTCGAAGAAGTGTGAATGCCCGTTTAGGATTGTTTTCAAAAGACGTCATGAAGCCGATCTATTCAGATTGTATAGTATTCCGAACGGTCGTCACAACCATGATCCACCCACAAGTTTATATGGACACACTGCATATGCCTGGTTGAAACCACATCAGATGGATGGAGTTAGGCAGATGAAGGGATTTAGACCACTTAAGATCCTAAATACAATAAGGGCGGAAGATAAGGATAACTTGTCCACCATTTCCACAATCAACGTCGTCAAAGCAACGATTAAGAGAACCGAATGGAATGGTAGGTTGATTATGCAACAATCAGAGTGGTTAGCGGAAACACTAAACTATGCCATGCAAACTAAGGTGGGTCCGGATGATAAAGTGGCTCATATTTTTCTTGCACATCCAAGGATGGTGGATTTGGCTCAGTGTTTTTACCAGGTTCTCTTCATAGATTGCACCTATAAGACGAACAAGTATAACATGCCGATGTTGAACGTGGTAAGCCATACTTCGGATAAAAATTCATTCACCGTTGCATGGTGCTTTATGGAAAAAGAAGAAATAGAGGACTATGTTTGGGCGTTGGAACAAGTGAGGTTGATTTACCGTGGAGAAGAGACGCCGCAGGTTATATTTACGGATAGAGATTTTCCAATTATGAGTGCCGTTCGTCAAGTTTTTCCACTTGCTCAACAATTTCTTTGTACGTGTCACATCCAAAACAATCTTTTTTATATTTGCAAGAATCAAATCCAAAAGATCTATACTAAGAAGGGTAATCAACGTTCTAAGGAGGAAGATGAGCGTTTAAGTAAACTTTCCAAAAAAGAGCGAGCGGAAGAGAAAAAGAAAGAAAATGAAAAATATGATGAAGAGGGGGATCTATGGAAAGTTTTTTGCGAAGATTGAGACTATTTGGCTCATTCGAAAACAGAAACTTGCAGAAGTTTATTGATGTATGGAGCACAAATCATAAGAAGGTTATTGAGTATTGCCTGAATACATGGTTGAATCCTTGGAAGGAGAAGTTTGTTTATGCATGGACCAATAAATACAAGCACTTCAAAATTGAGTCTACAAGTCTTGCAGAGCAGTCTCACGGGCGTTTGAAAAAAAAAATGGATCAAAATAGGGGTGGGGTAGTTACGGTACAAGAAGCTATTCACGAGCACACAGAGGATGACCTAAGAAAAATATTCACTCAGATGGAGTTGAGTAAAGACCGTTTTTTAATGCAACACATAAGGGACAAAGTTTTGTTACGGTTGGTAGCACACCAAGTATCATGGTGGGCAATGAACTATATGATGGATGAGCTTATAGATTTTAGAGATAAAGCGGAGGCCGGAAAGGTGATGAAAACGAAGTGTAATTGTACAACCGATATTTGTCTCGGCCTCCCCTGTAAACATAAACTTGGTGGATACAAAGATTACATTCCTCTTGAAAATATTGATCCATTATGGCAGCAACTTTCATTCATCCCAAAGCCCACGGGTTTAGTCGATGAAGAATTTGGAGACTTGGAGATTGGCAAGTACATCAACGAAAAATATCGAAAAATGAATTGTGCAGGAAGACACATTTTGGTTGCTAACTTGTGGGCGGAGGCCCGTAAGAGCTTGGGGTCTGAAGAAGAGCCAATCAAACAAAAACCACCCAGAAGACCAATAACTAAAATGTCATTTAGAGAAATTGTTAACAATGACAAGGGTTGCGATAGAGACCTATCACGTCATGAGCATGTCCAGGTGGAATATGAGGAGTACGAAAAGTCTTTCATTCCTAAGAAATGAGGTCGGTCAAAAAACCAAGAAAATGAAGATATGGATATTGTTGAGTATGCGGTCGATACCCAGCAAAGCCAAACTAGTGGTATGGTGACGATAAGAGGAATAAAGGGTAATCATAGGGATTCGCAAGGAAGACCACATCATGTTGCTTACACTTTGTACAAAGAGTATACCGACCAACTTCCTTACGTCATCTTAGATCACCTTATATCCATCGATGACGTTGATGGGGATGGGAATTGTGGTTACCATGTTGCAACCGAACAATTAGGGCATTTCGAGCACGCAGATGAACTTAACCTCACCCAAATCGAATATGTGAGAAAAAAAATGGCGGCTAAACTTGTCGAGGACAACCAAATCTATTTAACAATGATCATTAAGTTTTGGATGCAAATTCCTTTTGGTGGTCAACTTTTAGCGGAAACACTCACTTATGTTGTAATTATATTCAGCAAAGGCTTCCCCGGAGGCTCTTGTATGTACATACCCTCAAGAACTAGGTGCGACACGGTGATAAAGAAAATAAGAATTGTAATGGCACATGTCAACAATAACCGTTACATAGGTTTGAAGATTTCTGAAGAATGTCCTCTACCACGGGTGGCCTATGGTGATTGGGGAGACTACACCAAGGAGTGGACAAACCAGTACGAGTATGGAATGAACATGTGGAATGCTTTGGAAGGAACACCAAGTACAATGCCTGAACACGTTGACATGTGCGACTAAATGTGGAAGGAGTTTTTTTTTTTGGAGCTTACTATTGTGAAGCATACTTTTGGAAGTACAATGCATGAATACTTGGATGTTTGTATTATCACTAATCCTTAACGAATACAATGTGTTTTATCTTGTGTAATCAACTTATCATTATAAAACATTTTTTTGAAAAAGGGTCGTTTACATTTAAGCAATATAACGCAACGACTTTTACCTTATCAACTTGAGTCGTTACGTAAGTATTCATAAATATAAACGACCCTTGTAGTCCAAATTTAATGGTCTCCTGTATGTTTTGGTTATTAAGGGTCGTTAACAAGCCTATTAACAAACAAATAACTTTAGGCATACATCGATGAAGTCGTTAACATATTATTAATAAACAAACGAGTTTATTAGACCATAAATGAGGGTCTCCTGGATGTTTTGGAAATCAAGGGTCGTTAACTAGCCTATTAACAAACGAACGACTTTATGCATAGATCTATGAAGTCGTTAACAATGTATTAATAAACTAACGATTCTATTAGACCATAAATGAGGGTCTCCTGGATGTTTTGGAAGCTAAGGGTCGTTATCGTGATTATTAACAAATGAACGACCCTAGTTACCCATATTTGAGGAACTACTGTATGTGGAACATAAAGTCGTTACTATGATATCAATAAACGAACGACTCTGAAATACATATATGGGTCGTTATTGTTTTATTTACAAATGAACGACTCAAAACATTTTGGTATGCTGGAGATTTATTTGAAAAGGGGTCGTTAGTTTTGTAATACTAAAACCTAACGACTCCATACATATACCTTCAACGGCTCTTCTGGAGATACTATTTCCCAAAAAAATAGCCGTTGGGCTTATTTTATATATAAAGATTCAACCATTAATTGTTTAATAGAACTTAAAACAATCAAAGTATATCATTTTTTCAATGGCAAGTTCGTTATCAACTACCAATTCAATTGAAAGCATACTTAGAAGATGCAAGCGACCAATCAAATCAATATTGGCAATGGAAGAAGAGATACGCAAAAGAAGTATGCGACCTACAAAAAAACCATACACTTTTGCGCCATATCTTATGAAGGAAGAAGAAGAGATGCGCGAGGCTGAAAAACGAGGCAAAGAACAAGTACATTTCCACGAAGTATTCAAGCAAGTTGAGGAAGAGACCGAATGGGTTGAAAACTATTACATCGTCAAAGATATTCCTAAAGAACATCAAGATGAGAGTATATTTTGGACTCAAGTTGGTTGGAGTCCTTTCGCTAATTACAACAAGAAACTACGCTATGATTATCTACCGTCCCATATTCGTGATAGGACGATTCACGTTATAAGATTGTGCACCAATTACAACGATTGTGCCCAAGCTGCATATACCAAATGGAGAGGAGAGCAGTTTTATCACATCGAAGCCGCAATGGTAGTTGCCTCTCGCACAAGGAAAAGTAATAACATGTAACAGGTTGAAAATATGGAATTTATTTAGATCAACTGTAATGTAACGTAAGAATTTATTCCTATGCTACTATTTCCAAGTTTCAAGTAAGGGCCGTTAGGCTTCATGTAGGTAGTATAATGACGACTCAAACTTTGTTTTTTCAACACATTCTATGAAGTCGTCATTTATTTTATTTATATCCTAACGACCCCAAGTGTGGATTTCAAAAATCCTACCGTTGGGATTTTCTTCTATATAATACCACCCTTTTCTCTTGAAAAAATTAACAAAAACCATCCATTTTCTACCAAAGTACATAAACTTTCAATATCAATGGCGGAATGGGAACCTTATGAAGATTTGTGTCTTGTTAAATCGTTTGCTAATACGTTCTGTGAATGTCCAAATAAAATCTATTCAATGTTTTGGAAGAGAGTTAAAGAGTTCTTTTACGGGCGTATCGGGAATCCGAATAACCGCAAATGGCGAGACTTAGCATTTCGATTCAACTACATAAAAAGTGCAATGCAAGAGTATGTTAAAGTTAGAAATATGGTGTACCAACATCATCCACAAGCTCCTCTTAGAGAAAAAGTGAGTAATCCGATAATATTTATACTTACGGCATCGTTAAAAGTTCGCATACTAACATTTAAGAATTCACTATATTTCAGCTGGAACGTTTCAATGGGCTATGGAGAATTCTTAATGGGGAAACAAAGTTCATTCACCATAAAGAATATACGACGTTGTACCGACGTGCAAGGAGGTTTATCGATGAACACTTGATGTGTCAGATTCTATATTACCCATACTAACCCTCCGTTGTCGCTCAAATTCTTCGAAGAACACTTGATGTATCAAATTCTAACTCGTGTGCAATGCAACTTTGATGTAAAGTTATTTCCTTAATGAAAGATGTCCATTTTCGTGCCAACTTATAAGTTTGTGAAAGGGCTCAGAAAAATTAAATAACTAAAATTGACCGACCCTTGAAAGACAAATGATGACTCTTAAAACAAAATTGATGACCCTAAATTTTTTTAATTTTTTCCTGGACGACCCTTGAAACAAAATTGACGACCCTTAACATTTTTTTCCCTTGACGAGCCTTAAAAAGTTTTAGAAAGAGGAGCTACATAGTTATATAAAGAAGTCGTTAATTTAACCAATGGGTCGTCGGTAGAGAGTCGCTAACCGTTCATATAAGTGTTAACGACTCTTGAATAAAATCATACAGAGAGGTGGTTTGGTCTACGGGTGAGTCGTTGGTCTGCAAAAAAATGTCTTGACGACTCTAACACTGACTTTATTTCCACAGGTTTTGATTCGTTGCTCTGCAAAACATTTGCTGACGACTCTAATTCTCATATTTAGAGTTGTTGATTTGCGAAACATTTGCTGCCGACTCAAACAACAAGTTGTCATATTTTCCAGATTTTCACATCATTTGAACATTTATATAAGCACAGAAACTTCTAAACAACATGCTAAATTGTTAGGAAACCCAATCCACACAAGATAGCGATAGTACGATCTACAAAAAAAAGTTGTATCTAAGGAAGACGTAAGTTAAAGTCGACAATACTAAAAGACATAAGTTCTAGATGTTAAACCATACACTTTTAAGTTCTAGACATAGGTTCTTCTCCCCGCTACTACCACCTCGACCTCGACCTCCGCCTCGACCTCTCTGACTTCCCTGACTTTACGATGTCCGACTTTTCTTTGAAGGACCTCGTCCAGGACTGCCCCTTTGAGAACCACCTTCTTCTCCACTACCTTGATCATCACCATCTCCTTTTTGAGCATGTTCTTGTGTTAGTTGGCTAGATGTCATCCTTGTCCTCTTACATTGCTTTTCCAGATCATCAAACATTTTCTTTGCTTGTGGATTTTCAATGTGTTGGCAGTACTCAGCGTACATGCGACTTTGCTCAGGTTCTATCGCTTCTCCTTTGTCAGCTTTGCAACAAAATGACTTCATAAAAATCTTTACATGTTCCTTATATTTGCATTCAAATACCGATTAAATTTAACATAATTAAAACTGTATGTAAATAATTAACATAATTCGAAAAATAAGTACTTACCACAAGCTTAAGAATGGAAGAGTCATCTCTAGTGTCGGCTGTAGAAGCAGCGGAAGATGCTTTGTTGCTCCTCCTACCTGTAGTCTGATCAATCCTTATCACTCGACGTGGGAGAAGCCTTCATACCATGGCATGTAATCGTCAGTTACCTCATGACCTTCATTAACGTGCTCCCACCAAGATATTTCTACCCTACTAGTACCAAAATGCCTATTATTCCAATGCTCAGTATCAGGCTCAGGTTCGTAAGCAACAACCAACGCCTTTTTTTCCGCCTTGCATTTCTTTAATTTATATTTGAACGGTGGTACATAATCCTTATCGGGTGAATCTTGAATATACCCAAGCTGACGCATTACTCTATGCGGATTGTACATTGAGTATCCATAAGGGTAAAACAGAGGGCCATGGTAATGTGCAAGATCTTGAAATCCTCCTACTCTATCTTCCTTGTAGGGATCAAAGGTTACCTCTTTGGCTGTCATGTTGTCCAATTTTTGGCGCATGGCTAGCAAATTCAACTTCTGCGCTTCCTCCTTATCCTGAGTTCCATTGTACTTGTATCGGGTTCCTCTTGGTTTAGTATTGTTCCATGTTGGCTACAATTGGATGTCTTCATCGCCTTTAATCAATGAGGGGAAATGATCGTAAATCCATACCTAAAACAGCATCAAAACAATAAAAATAATATTAAATCTAAAAATATAGAACAACAAATATTACGAACAACGAACAAATTTGATAACTCAAATTACCTGAAGTAAAGCCAAATTCCCGTTCATTTGAGAAGTTCTTTCCCGGGATGCCTTTGCTAGCTGAGCGTTCAAATGTGCTACTATGGCAGTCCCCCACGAACACTTACTCACCTCCTCCAAGGGATCCAAAAGTTGAAGAAGGTTGACGCTGACTCTGTTTCCTTTGCTATCGGGAAATATAACCGACGCAAGGACATACAACAAGTATGCGGCTGCCGTCGCACGAACTTCAAAATCAGAGAGTAGTTCATTGTCTCCGTCTTTCTCAAGTGACCCCGCATACATCTTTATAATCTCAATAAGTTTAAACTCTTTCTTTGGGGTACTTCTTTCCCATCACAAAGAGGCCATACGTCGTCTTTTCATCCCATCCAAACAACTTCTCCGTCAATTCATACAAAATTTTCCGATCTAGGTTTTTCTTGAATTTGTCTTCCGTGGATTTCCCTTAACCTGCAATCCTATAATCTGTTCTGCGTCTTCGGGAATCAATGTCGTCTCGCCAAAAGGGAATTGGAATGTATCGACTTCGCCGTAAAACCTCTCAGTAAAACATGATACTGCAGCCTTGTCATATGCAATCACAGAGTTGTGAACGGCAGCATACAAACCTGAGTTTTCAACAATGGCTCTCACTCTTGGACATTCACCTTCTAGGGGCCATTTTTTCATTTTTGCATAAGAAGATTGGTGTCTAAAAAGACGTGTGGCATTCTTATGATCCTACGAAAGACAAACAAATAGAATTAAAACATAAGAAATTAAATATCAACAAATCATATGAAAATCAAAGTTGAGATTGTTACAATTGTCTCATTGATGTTACGGATCCACGGGCTATCATTTCCGAATAGAACTTTGCCGCCATCTTTAGGTTCACCTCTGGCTTTCCCACCGGGTAGACGAGTAAGATGCAAACGCATGGGTGAAATGTGTCGCGTGCTTGGTTTATTTTGTACTTTCTCCTTCGGTTTCGGCTGTGGCTGTGGTTGCGCGCATCCTCCTCATCCTCCTGAATCTCCTCCTCATCATTATCATCATCACCGCTACTACCATCATTTCTTTCATTACCATTACCATCATCCTCTTCATCACTGCTACCACCACCGTTTCCATCCTCATCCTCCTCCTCCTCATCATCATCATCATTACCTTGATCATTATTACCTTGATCCCCCTCTTCCTCAATATCTGCCACCTCATTACCACCATTCAATCCATCACCACCATTACCACCATTCCCTCCATCACCGCCATTACCTTGATCACCATCCTCCTCATCATCATAAGCATCATATTCACCTACTAAAGGAATTTCTTCATGTTCCGCGACTTCTTCTTCATCATCGCTTGGGGTTATATATATATAACAGCAGATGATGAAGACGACGATCTATAGGAATCAGCACATGGTTCTCTGGGTTGGCGGATAATTAGGGATACCTCACTCGGTGTTTTTCCTCGTAATAGACCCGCGTTTAGGTATTTTTGGTTGCGGGGAGTCTGGATGGAGGAGTTACCAAGACATTCTTATCCTTTTTATTCTTGTTACTGAAAGGCCAACAACAAAAATATTTAAGAGTCGTCAGAAAAAATTCCTAAAATAAACGACTCCATGTATATCATTAACGATTTTCATTTAATGCTTAACGATTCAAGCAATTTTTCTTAACGATTCTTCATATATTTTATAGACAGAAGACCAAATATGTGTGATGCAGAGTCGTTTACTTCTAAAATTGGTCGTCCAAAAAAGTCGTTAACTTATTCCAATTATGTGGACGACTTTTTCATTATTTGGGACAGAGTGGTTTTGGAAAATCATGGAGTCGTAGATTAATAAAAATGGTCGTCTGGATAAATCACACAGGGGTCGTTTTCACCTAAACAATTGGTTAACGATTTTTTGATGATTTCAACATGCATGTCAAAAATCGTTAACAAAAAACAATTGGTTAACGATTCTAACCTAAAAAAAAAAAGCAGGAATCGTTTTCTCCGCCACCCTAATGGTTGACGATTTCTCCAAAGTCTAACATGCATATAAAAAATCGTTAACCAAACATGAAACATCGTTAAGCAAAGATGAAAATTTGTTAGACATTCAAACTTAGTGATTAACGACTACCATTCTGAGAAATCAATTTCTCCGATTCAAACCCTAATTTTCAGCAAAACATCAAATTAAACTGAAACCCAAGTTAGATTTGGGGGTTTTAAAGGACATACCATCTAATTGGAGCCATTTGTTTGTCCGGAGGTTTTGATTTCTTACTTGTACTCGAATACTCCTTCGCCGCTTTAACGGTATCAACGATATTGGGAATTTGATTGGCTAGTCTCGCAGTCGTCTTCGTACGTGCCATGTTTGTAGAAGAAGTTAATCGTCGATTAAAGTTTTTGCATCGACGATTTCGACGATGAATCGGATGAAAACAAAATTCTCCACGGTCGTTAATGGAGGATGAGGAACTGATAGAGGAAGGGGGAGAGGAGAAGAAGAAAGGTTTTGTGTTAGATTGAAATGGGGGCCTAGCTTAAGTCTTAATAGGATTTTAGGGTTATTTTTCTGAGAAGGAGAAAATGGTACTTTCACCATCATTTTGGAAGCCCCTTAACTTTTCTGGTGTGGGTATAAATTTGGTGAAGCCCCCAATTATTTTCAAGGTCCCCCAATTAAGCCATGATATATATGTATATCAGAAACTGTGACATTATGTCAGATGCTTCCACACAAAAGAAAGTAATATGCCCAAATTGATATCATTGTGATCAATGTCGGTTTTATTTTCCAAATTGGATCGTCTTCTTTCAAAACATATTTGACAATAATGCAGCGGCAACACCATAAGATGCCATTGAGGCTATTATGTAACAAGTCTTGATGGCATAGATAAGCCATCTGACAGATCATAAAAACAAAAATAAAAAACCTAAAATCACAAAAATTGTGATTTTTTCATTGAAAGTATAAAAAACTAATTACAAAAAACCAAATCTACTTAGACAATCTGATATCTGAGGTTAAACCCGAACAAATCTAAGCTTGGAGATGAAGAAGTTGGAAGAAAATAATTTTTGGATAGTTATTTGGAGAATACGGTTGTGCGAAGAAAAGAGAGATAGAAAATAGTATTTTTACAAAGCCAGTCATGTCGAATCTTTTGGACCATACATAATAGTGTTTGGTTACACTAATGTTACACATGTTTCTTAGTCATTTGTTTTCCCCTGTGTACGTGTCAATTTGCTAGTCGTCTGTGTTATTTTTAAGCATTAGTAGATTAGAAAAAAACTAGAGGTTTACCACACGAGGGTACATATTACCTAAGGAATCATTAAAAGCAATTAAATTTAGGAAATTGGGGACCGTATTGTCCCATATGAAAGTGGTGAAGTTGTTCTGCTGACTGCCATCCGCTGCTTAGTTCGCCAGACCATCAACTGCTTGATTTCTTTCTCTAAAGAAATGTGTAAATAAGTATTGTGGGAAGGAATGAAGAAAGTGGAAGATTCGTTCAATCATTGCTTGGAGATACCAAGGTGGAGACGAGTTGTTATTGACAAGGTATAACAAATTGGTAGTGCCCGCCTCGAACCAGACAATCGGTCATTGATGATCAATTAAAGTATGAACCGCCGGTAATAAGGCTCAGGTCTACACCATTAGTGTCATGGTGATTCCTTAGGGTTGGGAAATTTCTTTGATAATAGTGGTGGCGGAGGATATGCAAATAATATTCATCCTTGCATGACCCGATTTCCCTCTCGCTGCTCCATCCATGTTGACCTTGATCCAATCTTGTTCAAAAGGTCTTCATTTAATGGAGAGGGATATGGTGTGCCTGGCTTGTGAATGGATAACAAGGTGTTTGAGGGTGAAAACAGTTTCTGCTGGTTTCGGTAATTTCGTGTGATGTGGGTGAGAAACAAATCTAAAACCTAAACTGCAAGTGAGTACTTTAGATTCGAGAGATCGATCTGTACAAGTCCGGCCTAAACCAAGAAATGGTCGTTCCAGACTTGCTTCGGTCACAAAGTGGAGGATAAGGGTTGGTTTTGGGGAGGGAAGTGAAGAGAGTGTTGAGACCAGAATAGTTGATTCTGGAAGAGTAGTTGTTTTGTGACTTGTATCAGAAAGTGGGAAGCTAATAGATGGGAAATCTAGCAAACATTTTCTGATTGTTGTATGCTCCTGACCATAACTTTTCGTTCGGTAGAAATAGGTAATGCCTATTTATACAACTCGAAGTGAAACGTATTATGGTCTCATTAAGAAATGGATAATGGGTGAGTAAATGGGAGGAGGTAGTAACTGGTAAGCTTGGAATTGATGTTCCATAAAAGAAAGCATTTCAACATTACTCCATATTTTACTAACCGCCTCATCCTTATGACACTTTCTAATAACGAGCGTAGTGTACGCCGCACGCTGTAAACCGCCAAACCAATACCCAATGAGCATCCCCCAGTTTTGTGACATGTGCTGATGTCTCGAGTGTTTTCGTGGAAAACATGTAGCATGTTGTTGTTGTCTGGAAAGTTGAGCTTAGGAGACTTGCCGGCTCGGTGGTGACCTTCAACGGTCGAGATTTTGCATCTTAAGAGGAAGGTAGCCGTTGATTATTGCAACCTTTCATTTGGTAGCCAGTGGCATGAAAGTATGATTAGTATGGCTTTAATATGTCCCAGTTTAGGCGCGGCCAAAAGTTAGGATTTTTGCGTTGTTTAGGCGCGACCAAACTAGGGCCAAAGGTTGCCATGCGTTAGCTGGTAACCTTGGACGGCTAAGATCTGCATCTTAGATGAAAAAGTGGTCGTTGATTGTTGCAGGACTTCGTTTTGGTAGCCGCATAGGGAAGGCCGGCATGGCATGGGGCGGCAAGGTGGTTGGCATGCCATTGACACATGTGGCATGGCATGCCTTGGCGCGGTTTGGCGTGGCCAAAACTAGGGTTTTGGTCCAAAGGTTACCATGCGTTGTTTGGGGACCTTGGACGGCTAGGATTTGCATCTAGGATGGAAGGGTGACCGTTGATCGTCGCACGCTTTCGTTTTGGTAGTCGCATGGGGAAGGCCGGCATGGTATGGCGCGGCAAGGTGGTTAGCATGCCATTGGTACATGTGGCATGGCATGCCTTGGCGCGGTTTGGCGTGGCCAAAACTAGGGTTTTGGGTCAAAGGTTACCATGCGTTTTTTGGCGACCTTGGACGGATAGGATTTGCATCTAGGATGGAAGGGTGGTCGTTGATCGTCGCACGCCTTCGTTTTGGTAGCCGCATAGGGAAGGCCGGCATGGTGTGGCGCGGAAAGGTGGTTTGCATGCCATTGGCACATGTGGCATGGCATGCCTTGGCGTAGCCAAAACTAGGGTTTTGGGCCAAAGGTTACCATGCGTTGTTTGGTGACCTTGGACGGCTAGGATTTGCATCTAGAATGGAAGGGTGGTCGTTGATCGTCGCACGCCTTCGTTTTGGTAGCCGCATAGGGAAGGCCGACATGGTGGGGCCAAGGCCAATGGCGAGGATGGATTGGCATAGTGGGGCCAAGGGTTTGGTACGGACGGCTTGGCATGGTGGGGCCAAGGCAAGGTGTGGTTGGCTTGGCATGGTGGGGCCAAGGGTTTGGCATGCCATTGGCGCATGGTGCGGCTAGCATGGTTGGGTCCAAGGCAAGGCGCGGTTGGCTTGGCATGGTGGGGCCAAGGGTTTGGCATGCTATTGGCGCATGGTGCGGCTAGCATGGTTGGTGCCAAGGCAAGGCGCGGTTGGTTGGCATGGTGGGGCCAAGGTTTTGGCATGCCATTGGTGCATGGTGCGTCTAGCATGGTTGGGTCCAAGGCAAGGTGCGGTTGGCTTGGCATGGTGGGGCCAAGGTTTGGCATGCCATTGGCGCATGGTGCGGCTAGCATGGTTGGCTTGCCTTGGCGTGGTAGACATGGCTGGCATGGTTTTCCATTGGCACAGTGGTGCGGCTGGCACGGTTGGCATGGCTTGGCGTGGATATGTGGCTGGCATGGTTTGCCATTGGCACAGTGGTGCGGCTGGCATGGTCGGCATGCCTTGGCGTGGAGATGTGGCTGGCAAGGTTTGCCATTGGCACAGTGGTGCGGATGGCATGGTTGGCATGCTTTGGCGCGGAGATGTGGCTGGCATGGTTTGTCATTGGCACAGTGGTGCGGATGGCATGGTTGGCATGCCTTAGCGCGGAGATGTGGTTGGCATGGTTTGCCATTGGCACAGTGGTGCAACTGGCATGGTTGGCATGCCTTGGCACGGAGATGTGGCTGGCATGGTTTTCCATTGGCACATTGGTGCCGCTGGCATGGTTGGAATGCCTTGGTGCGGTAGCATGAGAATTATGGTTCGATATGTACGAAGATGATGTCGGTCAATACTAAGGGTTCTGCCGTGGAACATGACATATATATATAAAAAAAGGTACCCTGGTAATTCTTACGTAGGTATGTTGAATGATTCAATAAACGCGCTAGTGGTTGTAGTGACGTCATGTCAGATGTAAGGTTTTACGATTTTAACCCTAAGCTAAAAACCACCATCAACATTAAGTCCCCTGCTTAGCTCGGAACAGGAGCATTGTTGCGAGGTAATCATAAGATAGTGACAGGCCAGGACAAAATCGAAATGGCAAGTCATGAAAAGATGGTCAGGAAGACCCGACTATCCTTTTTCGAGAGGTAATGAGAATTCGTGATTCTTGTGTTGGAGGCCTTGCGTAAATTCTACTCGTGGTGTTGCTGGATAGACCTTGAAATGGTAGAGGCGGTTGCTGGTTGAGATGCAGACTGTCGGCTTGGCTTGGTCACGCGTCATCTTGGCTGGGCTAGGGAACGCGGAGGTGCTGGATTAGCTAGTTGTCGGTGTTGGTGCGGCTTGAGAGGATCCGCTGGCGTTGGTCGGCTTGGAATGGGAGCCGCAGGCATTGGTCGGCTTGGAATGGGAGCCACGGGCATTAGTCGGCTTGGAATGGGAGTCGCGGGCATTGGTCGGTTTGGAATGGGAGCCTCAGGCGTTAGTCGGCTTTGAATGGGAGCTGCAGGCGTTGGTCGGCTTGAAATGGAGCTGCTTGCGTTGCTCGGCTTGGAGTGGATCTAGCTTGAGTTCCTTAGAAGGATGACGACTATCTTCAGTTCCGTGGAAGGATGACGACCGGCTTCAGTTTCATGGGATGATGGCAACTTTGTCTGAATTAGGGTTTGGCATGCCGAAACCCTAATTAGCGCCCTTTACTAGAATCGCTGTAGAATTCTCGTACGAACTCTGATTTTGACGGTCCGCCCCTCCATTCTGAACAGAAAAGAATTTCCTATCTTCATCGCGAAAATATTTAGGTTTTGAACTCGTTCGGGAGGAGTAAAATTCAGGAAGAATTGCAGGCCCGTGGAATGATGGAAGCTTGCTTTAGTTCCGTGGGAAGATGATGAATTGCTTTGGGAAGATAACAACTTGCTTCAGTTCCCTGGGAAGGTGACGACTGGCCTCGGGAAGATAACAACTTGCTTCAGTTCCCTGGGAAGGTGACGACAGGCTTCGGGAAGGTAACAACTTGCTTCAGTTCCATGGGAAGGTGACGACTGGCTTCAGGAAGATAACAACTTGTTTCAGTTCCCTGGGAAGGTGATGACTGGCTTCGGGAAGGTAACAACTTGCTTCAATTGTTAGCATGTTGCAACTCTAATTAGCGCCCCTTACTAGAATCGCTGTAGAATTCTCGTACGAACTCGGATTTTGACGGTCCGCCCCTCCATTCTGAACGGAAAAGAATTTCCTATCTACCGCGAGGGAATATTTAGGTTTTGAGCTCGTTCGGAAGGTGAAAACAGCTCGACAGTAAAATTCAGGAAGAACTCAGGAGGGATGTTGCGGGCCCAAGGTGGCATAGTCGCGCCCAGTCATCCGTTTCATGGAGCAAGAAGGAATCTTTATTTTGTTCAAACTCTAGAAACTCCGTCCGCATGAAAAGAGATATTGACATTCTTCTATTTTCTGTTGCTCGTCCGGATCCATGCTTTCGTCTGCAGTGTCTCTCCAGTGGATTCCAAAATTTATCAAACTCCATTGCATTCTTGGGACGGATGGATGTGGTTGCGTTTTCGGTCCGTCCTTGATTTTAGGTTGTTCAGTGCCTGGACCCTCTGACCGCGATGACAATATGTTGTGGATGATTGTATTGGTCGAAATCTTCCGGAGACACTGGATGAAATAGATGAGTTTGGAGACGTTTCGTTGGCGATGTGATACTATCAAGTCTTCAAGGACTTGGTTCCAAGTGGCATCCTTAAAACCATCTTCTGAATCTTGGACTATCGTGTGGAATGGGATATGGTGAGCAGTCCCCAGTTATGCTTCTGTTAGATCTGATGGCTTAGACGAATATGTGAATGTATCTTTGTGACGTGCATTTGGAGTCTTCGGTGCACATGTACGGATTCATGTTGAGAAATTCCTGCGTCTCGTAAAACTTCGACATTGATGATGTTGAAATCAAAAATAACCTGGTTGAGGGGAGTGAAAGCGTCCCATGTTGGTAGTCCCCATGTGTAGCCTACTTTCATTGCATCGCCTTGAATCCACGTCCACGGGATTTGATATAAGCTTATCGTACTCTTCTGGATGTGACGCTGGCGTGATCAGAATATCACATGATGAAATATCCTGGATAGTGAAGTGGTAGGAATGAGAGAGTCATTTTGTTTATCATGGCTCCCTCTGTTTCTTCAAGAAAATATTTCATCCGCGTCTCTGGAGTTATCTCATGAGTCTTTGATGGTCGTCGGGATGGACTGCGATGAGCAGTCCCCAGTCGCATTTTTCTTCATTTTCTGAAGTTGTTTTCCTCTGAGCAGGCTTGGGATCCTCCGCGGCCTTGTAAAATGTTGAAGGCATCTTCTGGACAGATAGGTGATGATTTTCTTGCGCTGCACCCTTGAAGAGCAGATGACCTTGTTGTGGCTATGACCTTTTGGTTGAACGTGACTTCTGAGCTTTGACAGTAAAGGGATTCCGTGTATATCCTCAGTCCCCAAGTATGGTTTATATTTTTCCATCTTGTATGGTCAGTGGGTTGACCATGATAAAGACATCACCATCATGCGTTCGTACTAGTGATTTTGTTACTTTTTCTACGTGGAACTTAAAATATGGAGGAGTACGGGTTACTTTTGTAGTGATTACTGTTGTGGTGAAGCTCTGGATGGTATCAACAAATGAGCGGAAACAGTTCTTGGTATCAGATGTAATCAGAAGAGACTACATTGTCGTGGTAACAAAGTAGGTTGGCTGGAATTGTATGGGCATCCATGGAAGTAAAAAGATTGGCTGGACGCATAAGCGAGCAAACTTTCCATGATCACGAGTTTTGCCGAGATGGATCAAAAGGCGGTCATGACTACGAAGGTTGGATGGCTGTGATCATGATCCTTGACATGGAGAGCGTGGTGGTACGACCCTTTGCAGGAAGAAACGGCGTTGAAGCAGCTTCGGCTCTTGGAAAGGATGCTGAAACTTAAGGAGACAAACGCTGAAGCTTCGGCTTCGGATTCTGGAGCAGCTTATGGAGAGAACGCTGAAGCGGAGCGGCTGCTTGAGCGAGCGTTGAAGCGGAGCGGCTGTCGGAGCGAACGTTGAAGCGGAGCCGCTGCTGGAGGACGTTGAAGTGAAGCGGCTGTTGGAGCGAATGTTGAAGCGGACTGGCTACGTTAATCAGTGTGCTGTCAAACTATACACCCTTCAAGCGAACAATGGTTAGGAATCCCCGGTTCCATCTATCAATCGTGCTTTGGAGAGGTCGGGGTTTGGAAATGGCTTCTCTGGTTGGAAACAGTTGCTTCCCTGATGCAGTGCGGTTGAGGGCTGCGAATATGTCTTGACGCTGCGCCTACAGAATTTCACATAAGTGTTTCATCATAGACTGCACGATTTTGTGGGAGAAGTCCCCAGAAATAATGAAGCTCCTGACAGGAAGAGAGTCTTTGTGAACTCAGGGGGGTTGCTGATTTT
This sequence comes from Papaver somniferum, assembly GCF_003573695.1. Taxonomy (NCBI): domain Eukaryota; kingdom Viridiplantae; phylum Streptophyta; class Magnoliopsida; order Ranunculales; family Papaveraceae; genus Papaver; species Papaver somniferum. The sequence goes on from NW_020622492.1 coordinate 18,363,149, forward strand.
CTTTGCTTCGATTTTAGAGAAGTCGTTCCTGATCTTTACGTGTGATGAAATTAGATTGTTGATTCCCTTCTATTGGGAGTTTCAAAAGGCAACGCTGGAAGGATGCCAGCTGCTGGCGCTGGAAAGATGCAAGCTGTTAGCGCTGGAAGGATGCAAGTTGCTGGCGCTGGAAAGATGCAAGCTATTAGTGCTGGATCGTCTTGGAATGGGCGCTGGCTTGGCGTGGACGCTGTCTTGGATTTGGTATGGTGCGGACTGTTGGCTGGGTATGGCGCGGATTGTTGGCTTGGCACGACGATGGCTTGGCACGGCGCTGGCTTGGCGTGGCGCGGACTTGTTCTTGCGGGCCCAGTTGCCTCTTTCCATACTTAGCTCAAATAGGAAATCATTTCCTTATTCAAATTCCAAAAATTTTATGCGTATGAAATGGGTTGGCTCTCCTTTTTATCTCGTATCTTTGTTCTCACGTCTTGGTGTTAGCGGTAGCGCGGTAGCAATAAAGTGGGAAAGCGTATTCCAGCTATATACTCCAGCGTTTCTCTTTCAATTTGTTTTCTTGTTTTGGGGCAAATCCTAGCCATAGGTATGCCTTCCATGAATCCGTAGAAATATTGTTCTTCTCTTCGAATATCACTATAGTAGCGTCGACTACCTCATGAATAGGGACTGGTAACCGTTATTATGCAAAGTAGGTACGTGCGGGTAGGTGACTGATTCCACGAGGAACTGGGCATTAGAGTTTCTCTGAGATCCAAAAGTTGCACGCCAAGGTGACCGAAGGTCCTTCCACGAACGTGGTCAAAAAACAAGAAGCGAAGGTCGAACGGCTGTTCAAAGAGTTGGAGCTGAAACAGTAGGTCCTCCAAATGACGAAGGACGCCTTCTTCAAGAAGAGCAAAACACCATTGAATGGCTTCCTTTGAATGCAGTTCTGTCTTCTGAAATTCTTCTGTTTCGTTTTTTTTTTGAAAGGCAAATGAAACACCTGGCTTTATGGTTTTGATTTTCTGGATTTTTGGGTTGGTAGACAAGTGTTACCTATGAGGGTTTTGGATTATTATTCGGGATGAACTGTTTTAGGATGATGTCGTTTTTGGATATGATTGTAAGTGACACAAACATCCCTGGGAAGATGTGGAACCATGAATGTTGCATGTTAATAGATGACATGGGATGAAACATAACATGGCTATCGGTTTTATCATTCCCGTGAAAACTTGAAATAGTAAACCATGTATTTTTTCTAGGCAAGACTTACTCGGATTTTTGGATCTGCTAACGAAAAATGAGTCAGGTGCAAGTCCGAGTTTTGTGAGAAGCACCGCAATTGTGGAAAGTCCCCAGTCGTCCCTGAGTCACTTGATAATCGAGTCTTCAATCCCTGGGCGGATCGTTTTCTTTTAACCTCTGGGAAGTTTCCAGTCTCCCCTTGTCGTGCCATGACTAGTAATCGGGTCGTCTGGTAACTGAGTCGTCGATCCCTGAGCGGATCGTATCGGGCCGTCTGGTAGCTGAGTCGTCGATCCCTGAGCGTATCGTTTGCCTCTACCGTCCTGACGTCTGGGTCGAAGCATGAGATCGAGGATTGAAAATTGACATTGTAACCGAAAGACCAATCTCCCACTGCGGTCGCCAATTGTTTGAGGGTGAAAACAATTTCTGCTGGTTTCGGTAATTTCATGTGATGTGGGTGAGAAACAAATCTAAACCCTAAACAATGTACTGCAAGGGAGTACTTTAGATTCGAGAGATCAATCTGTACAAGTCCGGCCTAAACCAAGAAATGGCCGTTCCAGACTTGCTTCGGTCACAAAGTGGAGGAGAAGGGTTGGTTTTGGGGAGGGAAGCGAAGAGAGTGTTAAGACCAGAATAGTTGATTCTGGAAGAGTAGTTGTTTTGTGACTTGTATCAGAAAGTGGGAAGCTAACAAATGGGAAATCTAGAAAACGTTTTCTGATTGTTGTATGCTCCTTGACCATAACTTGTCGTTCGGTGGAAATAGGTAATGCCTATTTATACAAGTCGAAGTGACACGTACTCTGATCTCATTAAGAAATGGAAAACGGGTGAGTAAATGGGAGGAGGTGGTAACCGTTAACACTTGGAATTGAGGTTTCATAAAAGAAATCGTTTCACCATTACTCCCTGTATTTACTAACCGCCTCATCCTTATGACACTTTCTAATAACGAGCCTAGTGTACGCCGCACGCTGTAAACCGCCAAACCAATACCCAATGAGCATCCCCCAGTTTGTGACATGTGTTGATGTCTCGAGTGTTTTCGTGGAAAACATGTAGCATGTTGTTGTTGTCTAGCAAGTTGAGCTTGGGAGACTTGCCTGCTCGGTGGTGACCTTCAACGGTCGAGATTTTGCATCTTAATAGGAAGGTAGCCGTTTATTATTGCAACCTTTCATTTGGTATCCAGTAGTATGAAAGTATGATCAGTATGGCTTTAATATGTCCCAGTTTAGGCGCGGCCAAAAGTTAGGATTTTGGCTTTGTTTAGGCGCGACCAAACTAGGGCCAAAGGTTGTCATGTGTTAGCTGGTAACCTTGGACGGCTAAGATCTGCATCTTAGATGAAAAAGTGGTCGTTGATTGTTGCAGGACTTCGTTTTGGTAGCCGCATAGGGAAGGCCGGCATGGTATGGGGCGGCAAGGTGGTTGGCATGCCATTGGCACATGTGGCATGGCATGCCTTGGCGCGGTTTGGCGTGGCCAAAACTAGGTGGGGCTCACGATTCAAGTTGTTACCAATGCTAGGGTGAATTAGAGTGATTGAGATACCAAGAAAAAAAAGAAAAAAAAATAATAAAAAAAAGAGAAAAAAAAAGAGATGAAAAAAATTAAAAAAAAATTAAAAAAAAATTGAGACCAAACCATTTGACCAAAAGGAATAAATTCAATAAAGTCGACCACTGGTACCCTTGTATATGCCAGCTGTGTTGACCTAGAGTTAGGATTATCAATCACTGGTTCCCTTGTATATGCCAGTTGTGTTGATATTAGTCATACTAGTATCTCAGCCCATTAGGATAGGTTCATTTTAGCGGAGGCCTTTAGACAGATATGAGAAACACCGTTCACTTAGTAAACATCAAAACCATCTACGTTTATCGATATCCATCTTCTTGATCTATCCATGTGATTAGTTTTGACTCCGGATATTGATGTCCGTAGTGCGACTATCTGAGTAGAGCTCAGTCACTTTAAATGAATTTTAGTATGCTTGAGTGCAAACTCGTGTACAACAATTGGAATTTCGCATCAGGGTACTTCCTCCTGTAGTCAATAAGTATGCCAACCAAGGAGATTCTTTAGTGCTTTCCAAGGTTCTGCGTAGATAGCTAGGGTCTGGAGTATAAAGGTTTTGTGGGTATACCTTTGGTAAGCCCTCCCGAGACTACAACTCGGCCACTAGGGACACTTAGGGGTTTAAAGGCTTATTGCATACGTTAAATGCAATCGACGATGCCTGCGACAATAAGTTAGGATTTTATTTTCTATTTCAGTTTTGCTCGAGGACTAGCAAATAATAAGTTTGGGGGTATTTGATAGACACATTTTTGTGTCTAATTTGTCTCGATTCTATATATTGATAGTTCTCATTTTTGTACTTATTATGGTGTTTTATGTGTGTAGGTGTTTTTGGAGAAATAAGCTTTTACGGCGAAATTCGCTCAAAACGTGGCATTTGAACCTCCGTGGAAGACGTACCAGTGACACCCCAGAAATACCCCGGAGGAACCCCGAGAAAAGTGTTGAAAACATCCCAGAAAAATTACTAAACGCACCCAAGGGACAAGTGTTATACGGAGTCCAGAAGCGGATAAGGGGCGACCACTGGATAAGGGGTAACCTTTCCCCTTCACGTTCAAAAACTGAAATTGGCGGGAAAAAAATGGCAGCAACGAGCGAAACTTGGTTCGAATTTCTCGGCTGTTTTAGAGAGATTAAATCGCTGGAATTTGTTGGGCTGGACGTGATTAAGCATAACAGGCTTGGTATGGGCGCTGGAATGGATTGAATTGGGCTAGAAATCGATTTGGAGCAAAACAGAGGTAGAGTTATACACGAGACCCTATTGAGATTATTTTTAGAAGTTCTAGAGAGACTAAAGACCTAAAAATCTTTCCAAAGATACATATCTATCTAAGGAAGAGTTTGAGACAATCGGGAAAGCTCAGAAATGCGTAGAGAAGATTTTGGAAAGTGGAGAAATGCGAGACTTTCTGCCGAAGTAAAGAGAGAATTAAATCGAGTATTATGGTTCCTGTTGGCTATAAAAAGGTTGCTTCAAGTCACAGAGAGAGGGAGACAACTCTAGGAGAGGTTTAGAAGAGAACAGAGAGCAAAAATCACGAGTTGCATGAAAGCTGTTCTGCTGGTGCTGCTGAAGAACACGAAGAACATCAACCCACACCTAACTGTCGCAGAACACTGTCGTTGTTCTACAGCACTTCGCTTCTATCGTTTCTGTAGCAGACTTATTCCTTCTGTTTCTTTTGTAACAGTCGATCTGCAACACATATAAACATTGCGATTGAACTGTTTTACTCCCTTTGAGTCTCTTCACCTTTGAAAACACCTTTTGAGCAATGGAAAAATATTTTGAACCTATTTTTGATATGAGGAGCTAAACCCCATTGCTGAGGCGATAGAGGAAGCTATTTTTCCAATAAAGAGTGGTATTTTCTATTTATCTTATTTATTACAATTATTTATATGATTATTTGCCTTGTTTGAGAATTGTTTTAATGATTTTTATTCAACAATTGTGATTTCCATTGATGGTATATGCTTGGACTTAGGTTTTTGATATCCCATGCTTCTGATTTACACTTGTTATTTTAAAAATCTACTTGTTGCAACATCTTAGAATCAAATTAAACGAAAAAATTGAATAAATATAATATTGGATTTAAATCACTTTGAACTTGGAAAATAGTGGAATCTTAGCCTCAGTGTTCTTTTAATATTGATAACAACATCATCTTTGTTTGAGTTTTCTATTTTTGTTTTAGAATTTAAGTCTATATTTTATCCTTCGCAAGTCTGAGAATCGAACCACTTTTATCACTATCTAAATCACATCAATTTTTGGCGCCGCGCGGGATTTGCTTTTAGGGTTTTAGACTTATTTTTTTTTTATTTTTTAGGTTTTTATTATTTTTGTTCTTTTTTACGTTTTTGGGTATTTATCTTTTGTCTACAGGTTTTGGATCATAAAGAATTGAGCCAAGGAGTTTGGTGATTTCGTAAAGATGGATCTTAAAGCATAAAGACTTGGAGCGAAAGATTAAAGCGAAAAGAACGGAAAAGAAACAATTTCTTTTTAGTTTTTTATTTTTTTTTATTATAAAAAAAAGAACTGTATTAGGGTTTGTTATTTTTGTAATTTTTCTTTTTTTTTGGACACTTGGACATTAAACTTTGGACATTATTATTTTAAACCCTAAGGAAGGGTTGGTTTAAATATAAACTGTGTGCAGAGAAGGACGGTGATTACGATATCGCCTCGGCCCCTCGGGTTCGTACATGACATAGGAGTCGTGGCCCGAGTCGACTTCAGCGGTTCTTCGCCCGTCTGGTACGGGAGGTAAGTTTTTCGAAACACCCGCGAATCCCCTGTCAGCGGGTTTACTGTATTCCTTCGTTTGCATATATGCTGAGGACTTGAAAACGGCTGCTTTAATTTCCTAGTAAAGGGCAAGGACTGGCCATACAAGATAAGGGTTCGGATTTCATCACCGTTCTCTTCTTGCCCGCCTTAGGAAAACGAAACCAAACGCGAACCTAAGCCTAAAATTTTGACTAGAACGAGACCTATAGGGTAACGAGCTTAATAGGAAAGTCGTTCGAAGAATATTGGTTACTCTTTTGAGCATACTTCGAAGTTCTTGAAGGTTTCTGTGAGTTGAATGCGTGACTGCGCGCCTTGTAACCGGTGAGGCCTTGGGTATCAAAGCTCCACTAAGCTTCCCTCGCCTCGATTCAACTTACTTTGACTCGGATTGATTCCAGAGGGGTTTGCTCAGATTGTAACGAGTTCCTTTTCGAAAGAATAGAAGCTGGTCTAGAAACAATCTAAGTGGAGCCATCATGCTTTTTGTTTGCTAGAAATTTAGGTTTGATTTGGTTGAGTCAGCCTTGTTTTGTGTTTGCATAGAATTCCCTACCTTATTCTGTTGCATGCCTGAACGTAAAAGAGACGCCCTAGGTAGATTTGTTAAAGAGAAACCTAGTAGTTCTAAGCGTCTTGATTACCTCAATTTAGAAAGTCCGATTCGTGAAGATTCCGTTTTTGAACGTCCGTTTGAGGAAAGAATCCCTGATAGTCCAATAGCGCCAGAAATGGCAACTTTGAAAGCCTTGTTGAATCCTACTAGGACTACTCGTCCCTCGTGTATCAGGTTACCTGAAACTGAAGCAAATTATGAACTTAAGCCTGGAACCTTACAGTTGCTCCCAATCTTTTTAGGGAAAGAAAATGAAAACCCCTATTTCCATGTTAGGGACTTTGAGGAAATTTGTAGTACCCTGAAAATTAGAAACCTTGATGATGATGCTTTAAAACTCAGGTTATTCCCCTTTTCCTTAAAAGATAAAGCCAAGTCGTGGCTGTATAGTTTGGCTTCCGAATCAATTGAAACCTATGAACAACTTACATCTGCCTTTTTGAACAAGTTTTTCCCTAGGCACAAAACCTCGTCTATTAGGACGCAAATCTGCACGTTTACCAACAGGAGGGAGAATCTTTGTATAGGTATTTGGAAAGGTTCAATGATTTATTAGCCCAATGTCCTCATCATGGTTTAGAAAAGGTTAGGTTAGTTCAGATCCTTTATGAGGGTTTAGATTATCCCACCACAACTACAGTAGAGTCCATGTGTACAGGTGGGTTTGAAAACCAAACAGTTGATGATGCGATGACATATTTGCATGAAATCGCCGAAAAGACCCAACAATGGGAAAGCAATAGGGTACCCCAGAAAACAATTCTTCTAGGCAGAGGAAACGTTAATAGGGTAGAAGGAAGCTTTGAATCAGATGCCAAAATTGCTGCTATAGCGAAAAGGTTAGAAGCTTTAGAAGTGGGTCACACTAGTGGTAGATTGGAGCCTTTTTGGGAAGGCCAGAATAATGAAGAGCAAGCCAATGCTCTCTATAATAACACTAGGTATGATAACCGTCAGAAGTTTGACCCATATTCAGAAACCTATAATCCTGGTTGGAGAAACCATCCGAACCTTTCATGGTCTAAGGGCCAGAGTCAAGGTCAGTTTAGTAATTCTAATGCTCCCCCAGGTTTTGGTTACACTAAGAATTCATCAGGCCCAGAAAACAAAACGACTAGCTTAGAGGAATCTATTAAGATGTTAGCAAAAACTCAGGATATGTTAGCACAGAGCCAAATTAGTTTTCAACAGGAAACCAAGCAGAACTTTCAAACTAATGCTCAGAGCCTTGCTAAGCTAGAACTTCAAGTCGGCCAAATAGCTAAGACCTTAAGTGAGAGAGATAACGGAAGGCTCCCTAGTCAGACTACCCCCAACCCTAGAGGAGTTCATGAAGTAGGTGCAAAACCATCGAATCAATTGAATGCTATTAGAACCCTTAGGAGTGGTAGAGTAGTAGACAATCAGGTAACCATGCCCGATAGTGAACATACTGTAGTTCACCCCTCAGGATCTCATCCCTCAGGACCACTAACTGAGGGGACTGATAAAATTTCCGATGATGCCAATTCGGTTCCTGAGAGGTCTGATTCTGTGCCTAGAGCCCCATTTCCCCAGCTATTAGCATCAACAAAGAAGGAATCGAACTTTAATGACATATTGGAGGTTTTTAAGCAAGTTACCATAAACCTTCCTTTATTAGATGCAATTAGGCAAATTCCTGCTTATGCCAAGTTCCTTAAGGATATGTGTACGCGAAAGCGAAAACTTAGCGTCCATAAGAAAGCCTTTTTAGCTAGTCATGTAAGTTCAATCATTCAGAACACTACCACTCCAAAGTACAAAGACCCAGGTTCCCCAACCATTGCTTGTACAATAGGTAAACACCGGGTAGAAAAAGCTTTACTTGACTTAGGAGCCAGTGTGAACTTACTCGCCGTACCATGTGTACTTACAGCTAGGACTTGGTGAAATGAAACCTACTCAGATAACACTGCAGTTAGCTGATAGGTCTGTCAAAATTCCTCGAGGTGTTATCGAGGATGTTCTTATTGAGGTCGACAAGTTTATTTATCCAGTGGATTTCGTGGTCCTAGATACCCAACCTGTCCCTGACCCAGAGAACCAGATACCTGTGATTTTAGGTCGCCCATTCTTAGCTACGTCTAATGCGATCATAAACTGTCGAAATGGTGTGATGAATTTATCCTTTGGTAATATGACTATCGAAATGAACATTTTTAATGTCAGTAAGCTACCTTATGAGCTAGATGACACATGTGTTAAAGAGGTGAATATGATAGAATCCTTAGTTCAGGAGTCATTACCAAACATCTTGTCTGAAGACCCATTAGAGAGTTGTCTATCCCATTTTGGTTTAGATTTTGACGATGATAGTACCATTGAACAAGTGAATGCTCTATTAGATTCTACCCCTGTGTTAGACACTGATAGATGGAAAGCTAGGTTCGAACCATTACCAGCTTCTGAGACTACCTCAGTTCCTTCCTTAGAAGAGCCCCCTAAGTTGGACCTCAAACCACTACCAGATACCTGAAGTATGTGTTCTTAGGCCCATCTGAGACTTTACCTGTGATTATTGCTGCCGACTTGGATAGTGATCAGGAAAGTAGGCTAGTAAAAGTACTTCAAGATAATAAGGAAGCTTTAGGGTGGTCTATAGCAGACATTAAGGGTATTAGTCCTACCGTTTGTATGCATCAGATTCATTTAGAGGAAGACTCCAAACCGTCTAGGGAGATGCAACGTCGACTGAACCCTAACATGAAAGAAGTAGTTCGAAAAGAGGTGCTTAAGTTGTTAGATGCGGGTATTATCTACCCAATTTCAGACAGTAAGTGGGTCAGCCCCGTTCAGGTTGTTCCCAAGAAATCAGGTATCACTGTAGTCCAGAATGAGGATAATGAGTTAATCCCAACCCGAGTGACCACGGGATGGCGTGTCTGTATCGACTATAGGAAATTGAACAAGGTCACAAGGAAGGATCACTTTCCCCTTCCTTTTATCGACCAAATGCTAGAGAGATTAGCTGGATATAGTTTCTATTGCTTTTTAGATGGCTTTTCCGGATATAATCAGATCGTTATTGCCCCAGAAGACCAAGAGAAAACCACTTTTACCTGTCCCTTTGGTACATTCGCATAGACGCATGCCTTTCGGGCTGTGTAATGCCCCTGCGACTTTTCAGCGTTGTATGATGAGCATATTTTCTGATATGGTAGAACGGTTTTTAGAGGTCTTTATGGATGATTTTTCAGTGTTTGGTTCATCTTTTGATGAGTGCTTGCATCATTTGACATTAGTGTTGACTAGGTGTAAGGAAAAGAATTTAGTGCTTAATTGGGAAAAATGCCATTTCATGGTTAAATCAGGAATTGTTTTAGGGCACATCATTTCTTCAAAGGGTATAGAGGTAGACAAAGCCAAAGTTGACCTTATTAAGACTTTACAGGTCCCAAAAACCGTAAAAGACATTAGGTCATTCCTAGGGCATGCAGGTTTTTACCGTCGATTCATTAAGGATTTTAGCTTGATTTCTAGACCTCTTTGCAATTTGCTTGCAAAAGATGTTAAGTTTGTCTTTGATGATGTGTTTAGAGGCTTTTGAGAAGCTTAAAAATTTACTCACTACCGCTCCCATAGTCCAGGCACCCAACTGGAACCTACCCTTTGAGATTATGTGTGATGCTTCAGATTATGCTATAGGCGTTGTGTTAGGTCAACGAGTAGACAAATTACTTCATGTGATTTACTATGCTAGCAAAACTCTGAATGATGCCCAATTGAACTATACAACTACCGAGAAGGAACTGCTAGCCATCGTGTTTGCCTTGGATAAGTTTAGATCCTACCTATTAGGTTCTAAGATCGTAATCTATACCGATCATGCTGCTTTGAAATACCTTTTGTCTAAGAAGGACACCAAACCTAGATTGATTAGGTGGATCCTATTGTTACAAGAATTTTCTCCAGACATTAGAGACAAAAAGGGTGCTGAAAATGTAGTAGCAGACCACTTATCCAGGTTAGTTGTTAGTTCCCCTAGTGATGCCCTTCCTATAAGGGATAGCTTTCCTGACGAACAATTGTTCTCTGTTTCCCAATCACCTTGGTATGCAAATATAGTGAATTATCTTGTTACTGGCCGTACCCCTCAACATTGGGGTAAACAAGATCGTTCTAGGTTTTTAGCCGAGGTTAAGCATTTCTTTTGGGACGATCCTTATTTGTTTAAGTATTGTCCCGACCAGATTATTAGGAGATGTGTACCTGAGAGTGACCAGTCCAGTATTCTCTCCTTTTGTCATGAACATGCTTGTGGGGTCATTTTAGTGCTAAGAAGACTGCTGCTAAGATATTGCAGTGTGGATTTTCTGTCCTTCACTGTTTAAAGACCCATAGTCACTGTTTCTTGTGATCGTTGCCAGAGGTTAGGAACCATTTCCCGTAGAAAATGATGCCTTTGAACCCTATTTTAGTGATTGAGGTATTTGATGTGTGGGGCATTGATTTTATGGGTCCATTTCCTAATTCTTTAGGTTTCTTTACATCTTGTCGTTGTATACTATGGTCTAATGGGTTGAGGCGGTTCCGTGTAAAACAAATGACTATAGGGTCGTAATTAAGTTTTGAAAGAGAATATACTTACACGTTTGGTACAACCGCGAGCTATAATTAGTGATGGGGGTTCACACTTTTGTAATAGACCGTTTTCTCTGTTAATGAAACAATATGGTATTACCCACAAAGTAGCTACCCCGTATCACCCACAAACTAGTGGTCAGGTAGATGTTTCCAATAGGGAAATTAAGCGTATTTTAGAGAAAACAGTTAATCCCAATAGGAAAGACTGGTCGTCGAGGCTTACTGATGCCTTATGGGCTTACCGTACCGCGTTTAAGACACCCATTGGAATGTCACCCTACCGTTTAGTATTTGGCGAGGCATGTTACTTGCCTGTTGAGTTAGAGCATAGAGACTATTGGGCTATTAAGCAGTTAAACTTTTCACTTGACAAGGCAGGAGCTCACAGAAAGCTCCAGCTCAATGAGTTGGACGAGATTCGTAGAGATGCATACGATAGTGCTAAGGAGTATAAGAACAAAATGAAACTTGTGCATGATAAGAATATTTTACGGAAGTCATTTTCTCCAGGTCAAAAAGTTCTTCTGTATGACACTCGTTTGCATCTATTCCCCGGGAAACTGCGCTCTCGGTGGACCGGTCCTTTTGTGGTCCGTACTGTTTTTCCTCATGGCGCTATTGAGATTGAGACATCAGATGGTACTAGTTCTTCAAAGGTTAACGGTCAGAGATTGAAGCCCTTTTTAGAGCCTTTTCCTACAGGTGATGTTGAGGAGGTCCCTCTGGAGGACCCTGTTTACCCTTGATTGACCATCGAGGCGATTTGTATGTTGTATAATATTTTTGTCAGTTTTTGGTTTCACTTCACCCAGGTACTATCTTTCCGAACTCTCTCTTTACTATTTCCTCATGTTACTTATATTTTTGGTACTGTTCTTTCATGCGAAACATTGAGGACAATGTTAGATTTAAGTTTGGGGGAGGGGTAGAAACTTTTTGTTTTAAATAAACTCCAGAGCCTAGAAATTTATGCATATTAAGGATAGCACTAACCAACCTAAGTGGATGGAAGCATTTTGGTTGTAGGAGTTGAGGAACCAATCTGGTTAGATGGAAACATCTAGAAGAGTCTATTCATAAAAGCACAGAGCTCAGGTGTTAGAAATAACGTGATAGTTTCACCATATCTCGTTGAGTCCTTTTCACTTCTATTTTTATTTTATTTTGTTTTTAAACTATGTTACTCTAAGTGATTAGGTGGGGCTCACGATTCAAGTTGTTACCAATGCTAGGGTAGAGTGATTGAGATACCAAGAAAAAAAAGAAAAAAAAAGTTGAAAAAGAAAAAGAGAAAAAAAAGAGATGAAAAAAAAAATAATAATAATAAATTTTTTTTTGAGACCAGACCATTTGACCAAAAGGAATAAATTCAATAAAGTCGACCACTGGTACCCTTGTATATGCCAGCTATGTTGACCTAGAGTTAGGATTATCAATCACTGGTTCCCTTGTATATGCCAGTTGTGTTGATATTAGTCAGACTAGTATCTCAGTCCATTAGGATAGGTTCATTTTAGCGGAGGCCTTCAGACAGATATGAGAAACACCATTCACTTAGTAAACATCAAAACCATCTATGTTTCTCTATATCCATCTTCTTGATCTATCCATGTGATTAGTTTTGACTCCGGATATTGATGTCCATAGTGCGACTATCTGAGTAGAGCTCAGTCACTTTAAATGAATTTTAGTATGCTTGAGTGCAAACTCGTGTACAACAATTGGAATTTCGCATCAGGGTACTTCCTCCTGTAGTCAATAAGTATGCCAACCAAGGAGATTCTTTAGTGCTTTCCAAGGTTCTGCGTAGATAGCTAGGGTCTTGAGTATAAAGGTTTTGTGGGTATACCTCTGGTAAGCCCTCCCGAGACTACAACTCGGCCACTAGGGACACTTAGGGGTTTAAAGGCTTATTGCATACGCTAAATGCAATCGACGATGCCTGCGGCAGTGAGTTAGGATTTTATTTTCTATTTCAGTTTTGCTCGAGGACTAGCAAATAATAAGTTTGGGGGTATTTGATAGACACATTTTTGTGTCTAATTTTTCTCGATTCTATATATTGATAGTTCTCATTTTTGTACTTATTATGGTGTTTTATGTGTGTGTAGGTGTTTTTGGAGAAATAAGCTTTTGCGGCGTAATTGTCTCAAAACGTGGCATTTGAACCTCCGTAGCAGACGTACCAGTGACATCCCAGAAATACCCCGGAGGAACCCCGAGAAAAGTGTTGAAAACATCCCAGAAAAACTACTAAATGCACCTAAGGGACAAGTGTTATACGGACTCCAGAAGCGGATAAGGGGCGACCACTGGATAAGGGGTAACCTTTCCCCTTCACGTTCAAAAACTGAAATTGGCGGGGAAAAAATGGCAGCAACGAGCGAAACTTGGTTCGAATTTCTCGCCTGTTTTAGAGAGATTCAATCGCTAGAATTTGTTGGGATGGACGTGATTAAGCATAACAGGCTTGGTATGGGCGCTGGAATGGATTGAATTGGGCTAGAAATCGATTTGGAGCAAAACAGAGGTGGAGTTCTACACGGGACCCTATTGAGATTATTTTTAGAAGTTCTAGAGAGACTAAAGACCTAAAAATCTTTCCAAAGATACATATCTATCTAAGGAAGAGTTTGAGACAATCGGGAAAGCTCAGAAACGCGTAGAGAAGATTTTGGAAAGTGGAGAAGTCCGAGACTTTCTGCCGAAGTAAAGAGAGAATTAAATCGAGTATTAGGGTTCCTGTTGGCTATAAAAAGGTTGCTTCAAGTCACAGAGAGAGGGAGACAACTCTAGGAGAGGTTTAGAAGAGAACAGAGAGCAAAAATCACGAGTTGCAGGAAAGCTGTTCTGCTGGTGCTGCTGAAGAACACGAAGAACATCAACCCACGCCCAACTGTCGCAGAACACTGTCGTTTTTCTACAGCACTTCGCTTCTATCGTTGCTGTAGCAGACTTATTCTTTATGTTTCTTTTGTAACAGTCTATCTGCAACACATATAAACGTTGCGATTGAACTGTTTTACTCCCTTTGAGTCTCTTCACCTTTGAAAACACCTTTTGAGCAATGGAAAAATATTTTGAACCTGTTTTTGATATGAGGAGCTAAACCCCATTGCTGAGGCGATAGAGGAAGCTATTTTTCCAATAAAGAGTGGTATTTTCTATTTATCTTATTTATATGATTATTTGCCTTGTTTAAGAATTGTTTTAATGATTTTTATTCAAAAATTGTGATTTCCATTGATGGTATATGCTTGGACTTAGGTTTTTGATATCCCATGCTTCTGATTTACACTTGTTATTTTAAAAATCTACTTGTTGCAACATCTTAGAATCAAATTAAACGAAAAAATTGAATAAATATAGATATTGGATTTAAATCACTTTGAACTTGGAAAATAGTGGAATCTTAGCCTCAGTGTTATTTTAATATTGATAACAACATCATCTTTGTTTGAGTTTTCTATTTTTGTTTTAGAATTTAAGTCTATATTTTATCCTTCGCAAGTCTGAGAATCGAACCACTTTTATCACTATCTATAATCACATAAATTGGCGCATGGTGCGGCTAGCATGGTTGGGGCCAAGGCAAGGCGCGGTTGGCTTGGCATGGTGGGGCCAAGGGTTTGGCATGCCATTGGCGCCAGCTGCGGCTAGCATGGTTGGGGCCAAGGCAAGGCGCGGTTGGCTTGGCCTGGTGGGGCCAAGGGTTTGGCATGCCATTGGCGCATGGTGCGGCTAGCATGGTTGGCATGCCTTGGCGCGGTAGACGTGGCTGGCATGGTTTGCCATTGGCACAGTGGTGCGGATGGCATGGTCGGCATGCCTTGGAGCGGAGATGTGGCTGGCATGGTTTTCCGTTGGAACAGTGGTGCGGCTGGCATGGTTGGCATGCCTTGGCGCGGTAGCATGAGAATTAGGGTTTGGCATGTACGAAGATGATGTCGGTCAATACTAAGGGTTCTGCCGTGGAACATGACACATGTATATAAAAAAAAGGTACCCTGGTAATTCTTACGTAGGTATGTTGAATGATTCAATAAATGCACTAGTGGTTGTAGTGACGTCATGTCAGATGTAAGGTTTTACGATTTTAACCCTAAGCTAAAAACCACCATAAACACAAGGGTCGGTACAGTATCTGGCAGATGTGCCGACAATACACTATTAGCACAGGTGAATTCTTGCTGGAGCTGGAATGTCATCCGGAAAATATCCGTCGGTTTTTGTTGTTGCTTCCTTAACCAAAGGGTCCAACAAATAAAAAAAAGGTCGTGAGAGCATATGTTTGAGTTTTTGAAGTGAGTAGTTGATGTAGAGTGGTGCTCTGATTCACCGATTGGAGCTTATGACGGGCGAAACTAACATCACTCATTAATCAGACGAAACTAGGATCTCTTAGATAGTCATATAAACTGGGAAATACCATCCACCTAATATTGCTTCGTACTTTAATATTAAGCCTACAATGGGATTTGTTATCCAAAAATTTACTCCCATAAATTTTAGGCACTTTGAGATAATCAAGATTTGTTTGTTTCTGGAGTTATTAAAGTTTCTCATTACGATGATCCAAAAAAGGAAGGGACTTTTGGAATCTCGACAAACAATAATCTCATGGATAAGAATACTGGCGTTTTTGATATATCAGAAGGAAAATCATATTACCTACAGTTCCCTAGGATTGGTGTTAACATGATTTATACTCATCTTGTATAAATTGTAATCCAATCTCGATTGCCAAGCTACGTCAAACTAAAGGCAAAATTGATCTTCCGTTTTAGGTAGCTTGTTTCCGCTGATGTCAGAGGAAAGTTGTACTCCATACTAGAGATTTATCATCTCTTTGATGGAATTTACAGAGAACATCTTGACAGCTTACACGCAGTTAATGATAGAATCTATACTCTTCAGCGACATACAACTAAAAATACTCAACATGCATCTCAAGTTGAAGTTATTATTGAAAATGTTGTTACGGAATTGCAATTGACAATGGACTTAGCCAAAAGATTTCACTAGATCTTATTCTTGGGTTCGTTTGTGTCTTGTATCTTCTATATGCTGGTTTATAATCTCATGATTTATTTGCACGTAGTTTGATCATTGGCCTCATTGGAACAATTGCTTCAAGGTTGAACATGATAACTTGTTTCGCAGCAGGGAGAGTTTCAGGGTTCTAGCTGCGATATTGATAATATCTGAAAAAGGAATGGACGTTTGTATTTCCTATAATCAGAAAATGATAAAGCCTAAAACCTACTCATGAGCAGAGTGGTCCAGTCACCGGAAATGAGTTTGAGATAAACGTATGCCTGATGTGATTTCCTCAGTTGATATCGGTATAACTTTCGACATTATTGGAAAGTTAGAGGTTGTAGTACAAGTGTGTATTGTAGATCAAAATTTAAGGTCAAATCCAATGCACTTGTGAAACCCAATAAGCTTATTATTAACTATAGAATTGTGATCGCTGCTAAGGATTTGGAAGCAGTTACTTGTTTGTTGGCAGGTGTAAAGAAATCAATGAAAAACCTAGTATCCCAAGAAATTATTAAAGATTGGTCATAGTTTGAATTGTGATCTATGAGTACTAAAATTGGATCGTGCAAGTTATTAACACATCGTTTGTCCTCAGATGTACCGACAAAACTAATAACAAGAAGCTTTCATTGTGCCTACTGTGCAAAATTGTGCTCGCGATGATCTCAAAAAGAAAGGTGCTCCCGAAGTTGCAACATTGATGACACGCATGGAAATTGTTCATGCAAGTTGTTAGAGCACTGCTCGGTCAAACTGCATGCGTTGCTATCTCAAGCATGTTTTTCAAGTTTAGTTGTCAAAACTATATGTCTTGATTTCTAGACTACTTATAGCTAAGTCTCGGTTTAGGACAGTTTAGTGTAGTTGAGCTCCAGACTCCATGGCGATCATCTTACGAAGACGAAGAACTACTCAAGGAACCAGTGGAACTTCATCCGACTAAAATATATGTGGAGACTTGAACTTATCTGTCACTCAAAACTCTATCTCTCTATCTCCTATTCTTGAGACAAAGTCGTATAAGTATGATAATTTTTCATACATAGACATTTGCTATTTCGAGTCGAGTTTACTCGCCTATCTTTTTCTCGAAATATGTGTTGGTAAGCTTTCGCTTTAACCACTTTTCATCTAAACCCGTGACGAAAGTCATGATGACGTTTCAATCTTGAAAATATATTTGATGATGATAGTTGTGAATGACGACTGTTATAACATTATAGAAGAATGTTTCGATGATCGAAATGTAGAGTTGAGATTATGTAACCAACTATGGATATAATCATATATAGTGTGTTCGCACATTAGTGTATAAATCCATGTGCCGGAAACCAAGTGTGTGCATATGTGTGCATATGGTATTGGTGAAGGAGACAGGTTGGGCATGCATACCCGTACGCGTACCAGCGGAAATTTTCGAACCGAAAATTTCTGCTGAGTTTGTAATTTTGCAAACTGTTAAACCAGTCACCTTAGGTATGCGTACCCACAGAAGTTTTCGACCGAAAATTTATGCTGAGTTTCTAAGCTCAAATCCGGTAGCTATGGTAGACGTACCCAAGCTGGTTATATTTCTCAAATCGTAAGTTCATGAACTTAAAACAATAAATTAATAAATAATGCAATCTTTACAAACCTTGGCTATATTGTTCATGAATTGATTCAAGTGAATCAAACCGATTTTGTTTTCAATTGTGTCTATTCATAAAGAACTAAGCAATTGAAAAACTCTTCAACTAGTTCTTTTGAAGTCATTTGAACTAGTTGTGAAGAACATGAATACGGCTAATATGAAAGTGCTCATATGGGTAACCATTGGTTAACTATTTGTGAAGCAACTAAGTGTACATGTATAGGTACGGTTACTCAAACCTAAATGAAATACATTTAATTTGTGTATGACAAGCTAAGTTTCGATCTAACGGTTGAAAGATATTAGCTTGGTTAAATCAGGTTTTTAATCTAACGGTGAATATTGAATACTTTTTTACCAAGGTAACTTAGATTGCAAACCCTGATTTGAAGACTATATAAAGGAGACATCTAGCAACTGGAAAAACTAATCCCCACACCTCCTATGTGATACTAGTTAGTTTGCTAGAGTCGGTTCTCCTTTAACCTTAGGTTTCTTCTTGAGACCCTGTAGGTTAACGACTGAAAGTCTTCATTGGGATTGTGAAGCCAGACGAAACTATTTCTCTTATAATTGATCGATCTGATCTTGCCCTTTTCTATCGTACGAGTTCAATTGAATAATTGACTTGAGATTATATCTCCGATAGGGCAAGATAAAAAGAAATCACAAACATCTTCGTCTCATCGTTTGTGATTCCGCAATATCTAGTTTCGCTGCCATACGATTTAAATTATTGTGAGGTGATTAATAATTCTAGGCTGTTCTTCGGGAATATAAGTCCGGTTTATTGCTTGGTTCCTATTCACCTTGATTTTAACAAAAGACGGAACAAAACTCTTAGGTTTATTTGTGGGAGACAGATTTATCTATTATCATAGACTTTTCTGTGTGATACATATTTGTTTATTAAAGTCTTCGACTTTGGGTCGTAGCAACTCTTGGTTGTGGGTGAGATCAGCTAAGGGAATCAAGTGCGTAGTATCCTGCTGGGATCAGAGACATAAGGAGCGCAACTGTACCTTGAATCAGTGTGAAATTTATTAGGGTTCAACTACAGTCCATACTGAAGTTAGTTCGTAGCAGGCTAGTGTATGTAACGGATTAATACAATGTGGTGTTCAATCTGGACTAGGTCCCGGGGTTTTTCTGCATTTGCGGTGTCCTCGTTAACAAAATTTCTGGTGTCTGTGTTATTTTTATTCCGCAATATATTTTGTTATATAATTGAAATATTACAGGTTGTGCGTTAAGATTAATCAATTAGAATATCCAAACTTTGGTTGTTGATTTAAATTGATTGATACTTGGATATTGGTCTTTGGTACCATCCAAGTTTATCTCTCTAGTATTTGATAAAGACTCGCATATTTCCATTTGCTTGAGTAATGATCAAATCGAGATATTAATTCTTTGATATACTTTTATCTAGATTGAGTCTGACTGTTTAGTTGATTCTCTAGAAAGTATATTGGAGTTAGTCCATACATATTTCTAATCGAAATATTGGGTGAGGTTGTTAGACCCCCGCTTTTTCAATTGGTATCAGAGCAGGCAAACACGTTGAAGACCTCAAAAGTCTGTGTTTGTAGCGATCTGACTCTATGGACATAAGTACTATCTCTGATGAACGCGTCACCAGAAATAAAGATTCTGTTTCTAATAGGTCTATCAAAGAGAAAGATCCGTCAAACTCGGTTATATACAAACCTAGTGTTCAAATGAAATAGACCAGTACTGACATGTGTTATCCTGATGAATCTGACTCTATTGTCCAAGAGGAAACAGCTAGAGAGAGTAAACTAATTATAAATCTTGTTAGAATTCAAGCTGATAGATTCGAATAGTTGAAAAAACATGTCAATGTTCTTCTTGGTGTAGTAAAAGACTGTGGCTTCCGTGAAAAGGCTTCTTATAAGGAAAAACCTGAAGTTCGATCAACTCGTATCTTACTTGAGGAAAAACTTAAAAAGGATGCTTTATAAATTAAACATCTCTTGAGTAAACTCTCCATTAAAGGATGTTCAAAAAGGTCCTTTATACCATCTACTTCTACACAAACTGAAAGAGCTCCAGTTTCAGAAGCAACTTCAGATTCTCTTCCCGCTCAAACTGATGCACAAGTGATTCACACATCAATTGGAAGCGAGAATATCCAAACGATAATGTTAGGTCTGCAATCTCTAATCACTTCTGTGATCAGAAAGTGTGCCTCTTTTGTGAATCAAAAGGGCATAGAGTGCAAACGAGGAAAACCAAGTTGAAAAACAAATCGTTGATTCAACTTCAAGACACCTTAGATTTGATTCTTAAAGGTGTAATTGACATTCGGATGTCTAAACCAATTGGTTTTATTACACGTTTTGTGTTTCCTACCAGGAAAGTTAGTTCAATGAGTTCCTCAAATGCACAAAAACATAATGGACCTGTTAACAAAAATCGTCCAAGAAGAAATCATGTTATCTCTCCTGTCAGAAACGGAGATAATGATAACCCTGATGAGAAACATGCATCAAGTGAAGAATGCAGATATGAGAAGATGGATGACAACCTTAAATTGATTATTGAAGGATATAAGGAAATCATAAACAGGATGACTGCTCCATCAGACAACATTCATCAGGTAAGAATCCTCACTATGTGTCGTATTATGATGATAGTAAGTTTTATGAAAAAATTTCACATCATGACAGCCTTCCTCCAAAGTACATAAGGAAGAGATTTAACCAAAAACAATATTCATTTAATGAGATAAAAGCTCATACTTGTGCTACTTAATCGAAGGTTGAAATCTCTCATACAAAAATCCTGGTTGAGAGATATGCTCTGGTATACTTGTTGGCAATGCGAGAATGCTTGCACAAGTATTTGATTTACTATGATCAGTTTTGTTTTCGTTTTTTGGTTATTGGTGTTACTCTTGTACTCTAAGATTGCTTCTCTTATTAGACATTTTTTTGGGAGCCTTTTTGATTTCCTCATGTGCAAAGAGTTTTCCGCAAGGACGTGTGCAAACGACTCTTGTTCTTCGTTTGGGTCGAGATTGATCTCGTACGGGCTACCCATGTGTCTGGCACGAATCAATTAAGGAAACCCTAAAAAAAACTTCTTCCCTAAGAAACCTTTAAGTACTCGACCTATTGAGTTACGTAAGTCACGTACGCATACTGTAGGTTTTGGGTTGTCAAGAATGTCTTCTTCTTCATCTCATTATGGTGATTTTGCAAAGGGATTTCTTGAGAAAGGTTTCGATTTCGAATCAAAAGGTAGGAAGAAAAGAACTCTGGTAGAAGATGGTGCACCCAATGCCTCATGCTACTATGCATACTCACATCAAGATGTTGAGACCGAGGATATGGTTTCTGCTGAAGTGGTTCATGGTTTTCTTAAATATTTTGAGAAAGCAAAGATGCAACTTGTTGATACTATGAAGGATCTTGATGTGATTAGAACTAAGTTGAAAAAGGTTACTACTGACCTTGGTATCATAAAGTCACATGTTAAAGGACTTGTCAATGAGGATATCTTCTCTGAAGATGCAGTTGATGATATGAACCACAAGCTCAAAGGTCTCGAAACCCGTGAAGCTGTCGAACGTGAACTTTGATGCAACTTATGATCAGTTTTCTGGAAGACATTATTTTTGATTTTATTTGTATAGTAAACTTCTTAAGAGAATTTTTATTCTTGTTTTTGTTTAAGAAGGATAACTAGGGTTTGGAATAGTCATTATTGTGAGTACACATAGCTATGTCCAACGTTTTCATCGTGCGATGTGTTTAGATTTATTTATTTAAATTCTAAAGTGATTGGAAGATGATGTTTGCAGTATTAATCTTTATGGTTTTATATATTGAAATATGTTATGGGATATGAGTGTTTGCGTCCGTGAACTATTATTGTCCCATACGATGTCAAAAGTTATCTCTTTCATATGTCGATATGCATGTATTGATAGAAGATCGATGAACTTTTGACAAAGAAAAGTTAAGCCTATTATGTCATTTATTTATGGAAGATAGGTTAAAATATTTTGTTCACAAGGATTATGTCTATTATATGTCGTTATGCAAATAGTGATGAAGATAGAATGAATCCTTGTATATTCCGAAGTATTGATCTTCCTTGATCTATTTTTTATGTAGATACTGTGCGGCTCCATAAGTCTTCTTATGTGAGCATTTCCAACTAAACAAATCATAGATTCGTTTGTGATTAATTTGGTTGTGTATTCCGATTAAATTAATCATGGGTTCTCTTGTGATTAGTTTAATTGAGAATTTTTGGATACAAAATCATTTCCTTATGGTTTTTGGTGTCCAAAGAAATCATTCTTTTCTCGTAAAAGTAAGGTCGCTCTTGTTGTTCTTTCGTGAATGACATCAAATGGGGGAGAGTTCTTTTGACCTTGCGTTTAATTTCCATATCTTTGTAGGGAGTGCGGCTGTGGAATATTTTAGGAGTTATCTTGTATCTTTATAAACTCCTTGATGAATGCATTTAGCTTTGGCTATTTGATTGCATCTAAACAAAGTTGATATGTATTTTCTTTGGTCTTGAAGCATCTCCGTGGAAATTTCATTAGGATCCCGTTTTCGTACCTTTGCCAATTTAATTGACAAAAAGCGGAGAATTAATATATAGTTCACACTACAAATACATATGGTTTACGTGTTTTACGGATCATTATGTAAGGGGGAGTGGTTTTCAAGTTGATATGAAAGTATTTACTAAGGGGGAGTGATACATATCACCGTAGTATTGTTGTTGAAGTTGTGATATAAGAACTTTGATACTGTGTAATAATACTATGACAGTGTATAACAATGATCGAGAGATTTTCTTTTCTCATTGTTATGGCTACGGGTCAACTATGATGCTGAATTGAACATCTATGGAATCATGGGAGTACTTGGAAAAGACGAAGTTTTTGAGTAATGTTGAAGCACCAAGGAGATCAAGCATGTGGACGAGAAGCTACAAAGTTTTATTTATTTTGTAATCCATATGTATTGATAGTTTTTCAACTAAAATTGACAAAGAGGGAGATTGTTAGAGAATTGCTCGGTCGAACTCGCATGCGTTGCTATCTCAATCATGTTTTTCAAGTTTAGTTGTCAAAATTATATGTCTTGATTTCTAGACTACTTATAGCTAAGTCTCGGTTTAGTACAGTTTAGTGTAGTTGAGCTCCAGACTCCATGACAATCATCTTACGAAGACGAAGAACTACTCAAGGAACCAGTGGAACTTCATCCGACTAAAAGGTATGTGGAGACTTGAACTTATCTATCACTCAAAAGTCTATCTCTCTATCTCCTATTCTTGAGACAAAGTCGTATACGTATGATAGTTTTCATACATACACATTTGCTATTTCGAGCCGAGTTTACTCGCCTATCTTTTTCTCGAAATATATGTTGGCAAGCTTTCGCTTTAACCACTTTTCATATTAACCTGTGACAAAAGTCATGATGACGTTTCAATCTTGAAAATAGCTTTGATGACGACAGTTGTGAATAACGACTGTTATAACATTATAGAAGAATGTTTCGATGATTGAAATGTAGATTTCAGATTACGTAACCAACTATGTATATAAGCATATATAGTGTGTTCGCACATTAGTGTATAAATCCATGTGCTGGAAACCAAGTGTGTGCATATGTGTGCATACGATAAGTTTGCAAACTGTTAAACCAGACACCTTAGGTACGCGTACCCACGGAAGTTTTCGACCGAAATTTTCTGCTGTGTTTCTAAACTCAAATCCGGTAGCTATGGTACACGTACTCGTACGCGTACCCAAGCTGGTTATATTTCTCAAATCGAAAGTTCATGAATTTAAAACAATAAATCAATAAGGAATGCAATCTTTGCAAACCGTGGCTATATTTTTCATGAATTGATTCAAGTGAATCAAACCGATTTTGTTCTTAATTGTGTCTATTCATAAATACCTAAGCAATTGAACAACTCTTCAACTAGTTCTTTTGAAGTTATTTGAACTAGTTGTGAAGAAGATGAATATGGTTAATATGAAAGTGCTCATATGGCTAACCATTGCTTAAATATTTGTGAACCAACTAAGTGTACACGTTTAGGTACGGTTACTCAAACCTAAATGAAATATATTTCATTTGTGTGTGACAAGCTAAGTTTCGATCCAACGGTTGAAAGATATTAGCTTGGTTAAATCAGGTTTTTCATCTAACGATGAATATTGAATGCTTTGTTACCAAGGTAACTTAGATTGCAAACCATGATTTGAAAACTATATAAAGGAGACATCTAGCAACTGGAAAAACTAATTCCCACACCTCTTGTGTGATACTAGTTGGTTTTGCTAGAGTCGGTTCTCCTTTAACCTTAGGTTTCTTCTCGAGACTCTGTAGGTTAACGACTGAAAGTCTTCATTGGGATTGTGAAGCCAGACGAAACTACTTCTCTTGTAGTTGAGCGATCTGATCTTTCCATTTTATATCGTACGAGTTCAATTGAATAATTGACTTGAGATTATATCTCCGATAGGGCAAGATAAAAAGAAATCACAAACATCTTTGTCTCATCGTTTGTGATTCCGCAATATATAGTTTCGCTACCATATGATTTAGATTATTATGAGATGATTGATAATTCTAGGATGTTCTTCAGGAATATAAGTCCGGGTTATTACTTGGTTCCTGTTCACCTTGATTTTATCAAAAGACGGAACAAAACTCTTATGTTTATCTGTGGGAGACAGATTTATCTATTATCATAGACTTTTCTGTGTGATACAGATTTGCTTATTAAAGTCTCCAACTTAGGGTCGTAGCAACTCTTGGTTGTGGGTGAGATCAGCTAAGGGAATCAAGTGCGTAGTATCCTGCTGGGATCAGAGACGTAAGGAGCGCAACTGTACCTTGAATCAGTGTGAGATTGATTAGGGTTCAACTACAGTCCAGACCGAAGTTAGTTTGTAGTAGGCTAGTGTCTGTAGCGGCTTAATATAGTGTGGTGTTCAATCTGGATGAGGTCCCGGGGTTTTTCTGCATTTGCGGTTTCTTCGTTAACAAAATATTTGGTGTATGTGTTATTTTTATTCCGCATTATATTTTTTTATATAATTGAAATATCACAGGTTGTGCGTTAATATCAATCAATTATAATATCCAACCTTTGGTTGTTGATTTAAATTGATTGACACTTGGATATTGGTCTTTGGTACCATCCAAGTTTATCTCTCTAGTATTTGATAAAGACTCGCAGATTTCCATTTGCTTGAGTAAAGATCAAATCGAGAGATTGAGATATTAACTCTTTGATATACTTTTATCTAGATTGAATCTGACTGTCTAGTTGATTCTCTAGAAAGTATATTGGAGTTAGTCCATATAAATTGCTAATCGAAATATTGGGTGAGGTTGTTAAACCCCCGCTTTTTCACAAGTGCTTTTAACTTACATACAAGGAACTGGTTCTACCGATGAATCACATCTTTATGCACGTTGTATCTATCTTTGTCTTTGGTATAAAGATGATTCAAGTTCACAAGATAAGTTGACTTACTACCTCGGGATATTGCAGTCGACATCAACTATTGTATCTTCATTTTTAACAAGAGATTCAGTCGCAAAGACATCCCTGGAAAATGGGCAGATAAATTCTCCTTTGATACAATTATATTTCTCGACATATGCATTTGTGATACTCATATTTAATATTATGTTTCCGTATAACGGCTAATGAGTAGAGTTTATTACCATATTCTATAAACAACTCTTTTTGAGCATTCTCATAAGTTGTTATTGTTAAGGATCTTCAACAACAAAGTGTTGAACGAACACATGCAGAACATTGGAAGAACTTGAAGTACGAAGAATTCAACGAGCCAAGAATCACTCAATTCCGAGTTATAACGAAGAAGTTATGAGTGATTTATTAAAGCAATACTTATTAAGTGTTGCAGTTCGTGAATAGGAAACACTCCACGAACTGTTTGTAACGGTTCACGGACTTGAGCGTGAAAACATGAGTAGAAGCCTTTTCTGGTCAAGCTTTTTATGTTTCCATATCTAGGAAAGATGGCTATTCTACCATACACAATTGATTACCATATTAAAGTGTGTTGTTATGTTTAAACTCCTTCCTAAATTAAATCGTAATTTATTTTACAATAATACAATTTATGCTAAAATAATTATTTATTTAATTATTTATGCAAGAGTTGTAATTTAGGAAAGATCTCGAAATAAGGAGAGTCTTTGTTAAAGGAAATAGCTCACGAACTTGCTTAGGTTTCAAGCAACCATTCACTATAAATAAAGGGTTCATGTAAGATACACAAATCATCCCTTGGAAAATTGGTGTAAGCATCATAAAGTTGTTTTCCACTACTTCTGTTCTCCGTGAACAAGAGTGAGACAAAAAAGTCTTTGCCTTGGGGATCACAAAACCAAGTTGGTAATAATCTTCGTGATAGTTACACAAATTGAAATCTAGGTTATTTTAATAATCATTGTCTATTCTAAGGTCATTCTCTTCTGATATAAGGCCATTCAAGGATTGTTGATCATAAACCCTAGGTTTGATAGATTTCAGTTCACGAACGTATACCGACACTAGTTCGTCGAATTCTGAACTGAATGAAAGCTTCAATTAAGGTGTCTCATAAATTACTTAAAAAGTTTTAACAAGATATCTCTAAATTTATTATAGTTGTTCTTGTTGTAGAATAATTAGGTTTCTCTTCCAGTTTTTAAAGAGTATAATAATCCCTAATCTACAAGTTTTTTTTATATTACATTTACCTTGTAATTATTCAAACTAAACACAAGATTTCCAAAACCTTGATTTACATCTAAAGGGAAATCAAAACCGATGTTTTGTGGGTTCAAAACCCAAAAAGTCCTCACTTAGGCTGAAGCAACTCTTAGGCTGTAAAGGACGCCAGGTAAGGGAATCAAGTGCGCAGTACCTTGCGAGGTTCAAGAGACGTAAGGAACGCAACTGCGGATGAATCGCTTGGAGGGTGGATTCGGCCTCAACAACATTCCATTCTGAAGCCTGATAGTAGGCTAGTGTCTGTAACAGCTTAATACAGTGTGGTGTTCAATATGGACGAGGTCCCGGGGTTTTTCTTCTAATGCAGTTTTCCTCGTTGACAAAATTTCTATATGTATTTATTTACTTTTTACTTCTGCGTTATATTTATGTTTGATATATTTAAAGTAAAATCAAGTGATTGGACAATCAACCTAGACAGTTTTTAATCAAAACTGTATAGAACCTACAAGACTTGTTCTTGAGAAATCGTATCTTGAAATATATATTACAAGACTTGTTATTGTTGGTATTCGGTTCACGTACTGTTACGGTACATACTGGGTTGTATTGAATATTGATTTTTGAGATCGTCCAAGAGTTCTTGTACTTAACCAGCTTTACGGATCTTGATTTTACAAGAAATATAAACCGTATATACATATTGTTCAAGGATCATTAAGTTGGTCCACTTGCAATTGTATTATGTTTTGTCTTATAGGTCCAAACGAAAAAAGTTGGTGGTGTATTTTAGTACCACCGCGTTTTCAAATTCCACATCCGCACCCTCCACAAAGATATTACCATTAAGCACAAGTTCAGAAAAACTCTCCCCCATTATATGTCATTCCCAAAAGAACAACATGAGCGACCTTACTCTAGTCATACGAGAAAGATTTTCTTGAAATTTAAATTTATTCGTTAGTTACAAACAAAATAAATTTGTATCCATATTTTCTCTCTTCTCGCCAGTTATGAACAAAGAAGTTAAACATAGCAATTTTCATGTTAGAGGCACTAAGATACAGGATTTTCGTGAGAAAAATCACCAATAATAATCATTCTCTACGCCAGTTACGAACAAGAGAACAATTAGTACGATATAACTCAACATAAGAATTATAACTTCTCTAGCCATGTACGAACACATAGATTAAAGTTCACCACTTATTCCCTGGCAGTGACGCAATCAAGGAAGTAAGTCGATCCCTAAAGAACATCTTATGGAATCCTTTACCAGTTTATTCACAAAAGTGTAATCATGGAGAGATCAAAACTTCAGTTCTCAATATAGTTTACTCCTCTTTTGCAAGAGGAAAAGAGTTTAACCTATGAGAAAATATGAGATGTATTTTCTAATCATCAAAGAATAGTAGTAAAGAACAAATCTCACAAAATAATCAATACAACTATATAATCCATGAAGATTGGGTATTGCAAGTCATATTCCAGAATAAAATTCAATTAATAAACTTTAGACATGCAAGATGATAATATTTGGAATAGCTAATGTAACACATAAAAACTACTCCAAAAAACTAGTGTTCCTCCTTAAATAATAAGAACAAAATTCCTACAAGGAGTTAAATAGTAGGAAGAAAAGAACAAAGGCATCTAACTAGATACCAGTAGAGCAATCATCGGTTTTGAGACCTTTGAGTTTATCATCAACTGCATCCACGAACTCCAGGCTATACCTTCATTGAGCAGATCATTGACATGCGATTTCATGAGAAAAAGGTCAGATGTAACCTTCATATCTTGACTTTTCAATGCTTCAACAAGCTTAATATTTGCTTCTTCAAATTGTTTAAGAAAATCATAAACTACATTAGCAGAAATATTCTCTTCTTGTTCTACATCCTGATGATCATATGCAAAGTAGAAATTGACATTAGGATGATCCCCAGAGCCATAAACTTCATATTCAACCAAAGTTCTTTTCTTTTTCGCTTGCAA
This sequence comes from Papaver somniferum, assembly GCF_003573695.1. Classification (NCBI taxonomy): domain Eukaryota; kingdom Viridiplantae; phylum Streptophyta; class Magnoliopsida; order Ranunculales; family Papaveraceae; genus Papaver; species Papaver somniferum. The sequence continues at coordinate 18,391,439 of NW_020622492.1, forward strand.
CCAAATACCACTTCAATTGTTATCAAGAACGCCTTCCATGTTGTTGCTAGAACTTGACATGAGAGATAAACTTGAATAAGAGACAACTTAGAACGAGATAACTCACCTCAAGTTTAAGGTATTTATATTGGTGAACTCCTAGAAGTTTTCCAAGAATAGGGTCGGTTCGTGACCTCTAAATTCATTTGAGTTAAATAAGGAAAGAGTTCGTGAGCCGAACTTCCTTTACTCAAGAGTTTTTAACAAAGCATGAAATTACTTTTAGAGATATATTGTCTTCTTTTCCATATCTAAGAGCATTTCAAATGCGTACATAATCAATTTGTGAAATATTTCAACAGACAACTTATAATTCCTGAAGTAAGCTCAACAATAAAAATTTGTAATGTCTTAGAAAATCACAATAATATACAGTACCTTCTCTTACAAAGGACCAGAAGAACTATGTCATATAACAGAACTATTTGAACAAATAAAACACCTATTTACTTAAATTCTCACCTTACATGATTTTTTATAGATGATGAGGATTGAAAATGCGGGGGTCTAACAGCCACACCCAAAAATTCGTTTGGCAATCTGAGAGGACTTACTCCAATATACTTTATATAGAATCAACTTGACAGTCAGACTCAATCTAGAGTAAAGTATATCAAAGAGATTAATATATCTAACTCTTAATTCAATCAGCAAATAGAAATCTGCGAGCCCGATTGAATATAAGAGGAGTTACTTGAACGGTACCAAAGACCAATGTTCAAGTGTCGATAATTATAAATCAACAACCAAAGGTTGGACATTCTAATTGATTGATCTTAACGCACAACCTGTGATATTTCAATTATATAACAAAATATAATGCGGAAAAGAAATAACACAGACACAAGAATTTTGTTAACGAGGAAACCGCAAATGCAGAAAAACCCCGGGACCTAGTCCAAATTGAACACCACACTGTATTAAGTCGCTACAGACTCTAGACTACTACCAATTAACTTCGGAGTGGACTGTAGTTGAACCCTAATCAATCTCACACTGATTCAAGGTAGAGTTGTGTTCCTTACGTCTCTGATCCTAGCAGGATACTACACACTTGATTCCCTTAGTTGATCTCACCCACAACCAAGATTTGCTATGACCCAAAGTCGAAGACTTGATAAACAAATCTGTCTCACACAGAAAAGTCAACAAATTGAATAAATCTGTCTCCCACAGAAATACCCAAGAGTTTTTGTTCTGTCTTTTGATAAATCAAGGTGCACAGGAACCAATTGATAAAACCGGACTTATATTCCCGAAGAACAGCCTAGTATTATCAATCACCTCACAATAATCTTAATCGACTAGCAAAACAAGATATTATGGAATCACAAACGATGAGACGAAGATGTTTGTGATTACTTTTATCTTGCCTATCGGAGAAATTAATCTCGGGTCAATTATTTCAATTGTATTCAATACGATAGAATCAGGCAAGATCAGAACACGCAACTACAAAGAAAATAGTTGAGTCTGTCTTCACAATCCCAATGAAGTCTTTGAAGTCGCTAGCCTACAGGGTCTCGATAGAAACCTAAGGTTAAAGGAGAATCGACTTTAGTCATGCAACTAGTAACACACAAGAGGTGTGGGGATTAGGTTTCCCAGTTGCTAGAGTTCTCCTTTATATAGTTTTCAAATCTGGGTTTGCAATCCAAGTTACCTTGGTAATAAAGCATTCAGTATTCACCGTTAGATGGAAAACCTGATTCAACCAAGATAATATCTTTCAACCGTTAGATCGAACTTAGCTTGTTACACACAAATGAAATGTACCCTCATTAAGGTTTATGTAATCGTATCTAAACGTGTACACCATGTCGTTTCACAAATAGTTAACCGAGGTTAGCCATATAATTACTCTCATATCAATCTTATTCATCTTAACCATAACTAGTTCAAATGACTCAAATGAAACTAGTTAAAGAGTTTTTCAAATGCTATATTCTAATAGAATTATACAAGAACACAATTGAAGCAAAATCGGTTTGATTCACTCGAATCAATCATGAACATTATAGCCACGGTTTGCAAAGATTGCATTCCTTATTATATAAAAGTTTATGTTAATGTTTAAAACCTATTTTAGAACTTTAACCATCAAGTATGCAAACGGGTACACATACTTGAAATACCCGGATTAAGATTGAGTTACGCCAGTACGCAAACTTCAAATCCCATCAGAAATTCTCGGACATGAACCTGTACGCCAGCACGCAAACGGGTACGCATACTTAGGTTCCCGGATTTCTCAAACCAATAGGTACGCAAACGGGTGCGCATACTATGGTTCCCGGATATGGATTACATACGTGCAAGAGAGCACAACATGACATATCCAATAATGGTTAAGTGTTATAAACTCTTATTTCAATCATTGAAACTTTCTTAGAGGATGACAATAGTCGTTTTTACACATTATTAGCATCAAAGCAATTTTCAAGTTATTGAAATAATCATTACGAAATATTCCAAGACAACACCAAATGATTGTATCACACAAACCATGTAAGATGTTACTCGGCAATTTTCACATGATATAAGATGAACTTGGTCGAAGCGAAATCTTTCCAATACATATTTCGAGAAATATGTAAGCGAGTTAAACTCAGCTCGAAATATCAAATGTGTATATAGAAAATTATATCGTAATACGACTTATGTATCAATATAGGAGATAGAGTAGAAATAGACATTCCAAGTGATAGATGAGTTTAAGTCTTCATATACCTTTTGCTGATGAAGTTCCACAAGCTCCCCTTAGTAGTTCTTCGTCTTCAAATGATGAACGCCGTGAAAACTAAGCTCAACTACACAATCTATGTCCTAGTCCGAGACATCTATAAATAGGATAGAAATCAAGACTTATAGTTTTGATCACTAACATTGACAAACATGCTCTAGATAACAACGCATGCGAGTTCGACCGATCAGTGCTCTAACAATATCCCCTTTGTCAATTTTAGTGACAAAACTATCAATACATATGTATTACAAAATAAATAAAAATTTGTAGCTTCTCATCCAAATGCTTGATCTCCTTGGAATCTTCAACACGACTCGAAAACTTCGTCACTTCCAAGTAATCCATGATTCTAAACGTGTTCAACTCAGCATCATAGTTGTTGAAGATCCGTAGTGATAACAATGCGAAAACAAATGCTCTCAATCATTGTTATACAGTGTCATAGTATTATTACACAACATCAAAGCTCAATTGTATCACAACTTTGACAACAATATTATGGTGATATGTATCACTCCCCCTTAGTCAATACTTCATCTCAACATGAAAACTAATCCCCTTTACATAATGATCCGTAAACCTTATGTATTTGTAGTATGAAACTACACATTAGTTCTCCCCCTTTTTGTCAATATAAATTGGCGAAGGTACGAAAACTAATGGGATCCTCATGAAATTTTCATAGAGATACTTCATGACCAAAAGAGAATAGCATACCAACTAATTTAGATGCAATCATAAAGCCGAAGCTAAATGCCTTCATCAAGGAGTTTATAAAGATACAAGATAACCCCTATAATATTGCACAGCCGCACTCCCCACAAAGATTTGGTAATTAAGCACAAGTTCAAAAAGAACTCTCTCCCGTAAAATGTCATTCCCGAAAGAACAACAAAGGCGGCCTTACTTTTACAAGAAAATAAGGATTTCTTTGGACATAACCAAATTACATGAAAACATGAATTTGTATCCAAAAATATCAATTGAATCAACCACAAAAATGATCAACTCAATTGGTCATGCTCGACATAAGAGAACTTACAGAGCAACACAATATGTGCACAAAAATGTGGATCGGAGATCGACCAATACTTCGGAATAGGCAAGGATTTATTCTATTTTCCATCACTATTTGCACAATGACATACAATAGACACAATCCTTGTAAACAAAAGTTTTATCCTTTCTTCCATCAAATAATGACATAAAAGGCTTTAACTTTTATAATTCAAAATTTCATTTTATCTTTTATCAATACTTTCATACCGATATAATAGAGATAACTTTTGAAAAAGTATGGGAAAGTCACAGGTTCACGGACGTAAACAACATATCCCATAACAATTTGCAATATATAAAATCATAAATGTTAGAGCATAGCTCGGTTGAACCCACCAAGGTTGGTATGTCAAGATTGGTTGTCATATTTTAGTGAACCAAAACTCATTTAAAGAGTCGCTTGATTATTTACTAGAGTCAACTTCGTATAGGTTAGCTTGAAAGTATTATGATATGAGACATTAAAAGTATTACATGAAGACTTGAAGAATGTGAAGAAGTAAGGAGATACAACGACGACGTCATCCTTACACTTGAGGTTAATAATATTTGACTTGAACTGTTTCATTCCCTAACATATCTTTCAAGTCGTGCATATTGAAAACACAACTTCGAAGCTGTGAATGATTATATTCTATTTAGACATAGTATTAAGGAATTATAATACAAAGTATAACATCTATCTTTTGAACTTCGTATATAAGACATCGACATAATCGTATGAATGCTATTGTGATTATGTATGGGTATGGGTGAAGATTTCGTCCTAGGAAACAATGTTTTACATTCATTTAAAGGGAGTAAATTCATAAACTTGTTTTGTGAATCGAAAGGGAAATCGCTAGGCTTATTGGTATTGTTATTCATTGCAAATCTTTTGAATTACCAATATGTGTGTTTAGTATAACCTCTCATAACTTGTTTATGTATCTTGGTAAAACTATTCACGAGGCCTGACTTTTGTATTGGTATGACTTTTATTAGTGAAACCGATCTTAAGTAATCACCTTAGATGGTAAGATCAATATCTTGAATTTGGTGTGACTAAATACTAACAATTGGGTAACTGATCCTAGTAAGAGGTGTGACCGATCACAAGAGAGAGTGTAATCGATCCTTGTAAGAGGTTTAACAAGTTTTAGTAAGTTGGTGTAATCGATCCTATAACTTGGTCAACCGATCACAAGTTTTACCATAAGAAATGGTAACCGATCCTCGTACTTAGTTAGCCATTTTATGGTAACTAGTGTAACCGATCCTAGTACCCACTTGGAGGTAGAACCGAAACTTTATGTTGAGGTAGAACCGTGAAACCAATTAATGGTGATTTGATAGGATAATCAATCACATAGTTCTTGAAAGTCAGATGAACCAATTCTAAACTTGTTTGGAAGTGTGGCAAATCGGTTCCAATACTGTAAATATGAAAAAGGATTTACAAAGTAAAGATGTCGACATACTTTGAACATGTGCAGTAACTCTTATCTTTTATTGTTCAAAGATATTCCTTAATAGCTAAAGGAGAATCCCGGATCGAAATAAATTGAGAATCTTTTAATTAAGGTTTTTAGTTTTTATATGCTTTTAGTTTCCAGCAATTAAAATGCATATCTGTAGAAAATAAAAATTAGTAATGTGCATTTACTAGTTGGAGATTTCGGTCAATATTTGGACAAAGCATTTCCAGGAATTATGAAAACCGATTTTGGATTTCTTGCATATCTTTGAGAATATTCGGTTTTGGAAATTCCTTGGTGTCCAAACTTCCTTGTCTATAAATACTGAAGTTTGCATTTATAGCAAACTAATCCTCAGAGCCAGCAAAACTACCTAGTTGTGTTGTTACTGGTGGAGCCGCCTATTCGGAGAGGAAAGTACCCTAATTAGGCGAAATCTCTTACGGCCGCTCGGTTTAAAGACTTCTTTGGGATTGAGAAGGTCTATTAGTACCGTTGGTGGGAAAATAGATAATTGCAGTTTATTATTAGTTTTCGATTGATTTGATTGACTAATGGTGGTTGAACTTTGATTGCACCTAGTTTGTTTATGCTTGAGAATCTTCTCTTCTGATATAAGATTCACTCAAACTAGATCGAAGTTTCGACGGGGATATTTAGACTGTTTGTAGTTCTAAAGACGTCTTGTGATAATCCATTGTTAACAGATTATGTTCTGTGTGTGATTGATCACAAGAGATTCAAGTTATTTGTTTGCAGGTGTTTATTGAAGATCAAAGAAGATTTAAAGACAAAGAAGATATTTGGGTTCATAATCTTTGGTGTGCGCAAAACTTGTTTCGGCTGGAAAGGGATCCAACTATAATCGGTTTATCTTTGTGATAGATTTGATTGATTCGTTGAGTAGATCGGCATCAAGACAATTATTTGTGATTAAAAGTATTGATTGCAAAATCTAGATACAATTACTTTGGTAGTTGTCATTGGATAGATATAAGAACCTGACAAAGGAGTTTATTGGGATAAATGGAAGAGCCTTTTGTCAAACTCATATCACGTTGTTTGAAAAGAGTTGTTACCGAACAGACTTTTCGTTCCTTTACTGTTTGGAATACGAACCAAAGGAATTGTTCCAAGTGCATGAATTATTGCAAGTTGGAGGCGCAGGGATACAAACGGAACTATGTGAATGGTAGGCTCGGAAACCTACAATAATATACTGCAAGTGCACATCGTCTAACTAGTAGACAATGACAAGTACAGGTCATTCCCACGAGGAGTGTGAAATACTCTACCAACTAATACCAAAAAAAAACTAAGTAATCAAATATGATGCTTTTGAGAGTTTTCAGAAATTCGGACAAAATGATAGCAAAATAATAAAAATGTAACCAAAGATGTGAAAGTGTTAAGGTTTCGGGAATTCGTTGTAGGAAAGTTATTTGTATTCAATCACAAAAATCTCTAATTTACTCATGTAAAATAGCAAACCTAGCTACTAGTACACGGAAGATATTTTATTAAGAATCGTTGACAAGAATTATCATTTTCAAAATGGTAGTTTGTTGTCACCTTAATGTAGAATTCTTAAGCACTAGATATACATGGCATAAATAGTCAAATGAAATTCGTAATTCAATTATTCCAAAGGTTCAATGAGTTCTTATACTAATCTAACTATGGACTGTACATGGCATAGAACATGAAAAATATAGCTAGAAGGTGAAACATTGAAAGAGAATCACAAACATTATCATTAAGTTCAATTGGTAGAAACTCTATTCAAAAACATAAAATAAATCACCTACAACTTCATCCGTTCACCCTAGCATGGATTAGCTAGACATGGTTTTCTCAAAAAACCATAAATCAATATAAATAAATCAAAGTCTAGCTAATAAAAATGAAGAATAGAAAACAAAACTTCAAAACCCTTCTCTAGTTGCGGCACTATGGCCGACCCCCCTTTTTCATTTTGAAACAACACATAAATATAGCCCACAGATGAATTCACGTCGTCGCCACATCACCTCCCAATAGAAGCCTGCCACATGTCATGAAATACAATCCGCCCAATAATATTGTGCCGCGTGTCGTAATATGACGAAACATTGTAAAGTATCAGCGAATCTCCACTTTCTATAATATATGAAACCACCAAGGAAATGAATTAATTTCATTTAAAAAGCATGATATTTTCTTGCATGTGCTGGGCCCACCTTAACTATATTTGCACAAATGATGTCATTTGGTCTCAAACATTCCTTCAGATTCTTTATATATATATAGCAAGAGAACTTATGTAAGGACAAGATATGTTAATCTTTCCTTTTTCTTCATTTGCACTTCATTTTCACGTGGTCATGTAGGTGATATTCTTCCATTCTTATGCTAACAATAATAAAGTTACTCTTGACCAATCTTAGATGGCATTAGTGTGCTGACGTCGACTCGCTTCACCATGCATTAATTGAAGAGCAAATTAAAACTTGTATGCCCATTGTGACCTCGGCTGTGAAATAATTATATGCTGCTGATATATATGGAGATACCAGGCCAACATAATAAGTGATGCTGATATATAGAAATACCAGGCCAGCATAATAAGTGCTGTTGATATATAGAAATAACAGGCCAGCTAATAAGTGTTGCTGATATATAGAAATACCATGCCAACATATTTGATCATTGTGGTTGTTGATACATGGAAATACCAGGCCAACCCCATTTCATCATTGTGGTTGCTGATACATGGAAATACCAGGCCAACCACGTTTTATCATTGTGATTGTTGATATATGGAAATACCAATCCAACCACATTTCATCATTGTGGTCGCTGATATCTGAAAATACCAGGCCAACCACATTTTGTAATTTTCGTCACAAACACCATTAAGTCTCACATTTTTCTGTTTATTCGCTGGATGATCGAATTCACTTGTACTTTCTACAAAAGCACTAAAATAATATCAACAACTAAAATATTGTATCCTAGCTAATATAAATATGGGTATCAAATGTAGCATTTACATGCTTATTAGTGAACTATAGGCTTAGTTGCTTGGTCTCAACTATACGAAGTTGGTTTAGATTTTGTATAGCAGCTTAATCCTGAGAGTATTCAATTCTGGACAAGGTCCCGGGGGTTTTCTGCATTTGCGGTTTCCTCATTAAGAAAATCTTGTTGTTCCATTTACACCGCATTATAATTGTTTTATTATAATTAAAGTAAATTGCACTTTGTACGTTAACATGGCACTTGATATTGATCCCATTGGTTTGGGTTATTTCCGTACCTTTTATCAAGTGATCACTTGTTATTGTATTGTCTCGATTCCATATCCACAGACAATCACACAAAGTGTATTGGTTTTCTCCACTTTCCTTTGATATTTAATTCACGAGTTAGGCCAGTTCAGACTAAACCTATATCAAGTGGACACTGTGTTGAAATATTCCTTGAGTGATTGTATCTCCAAGAGGTTTATACACAGTGGGTCTTGTATAGGTTGTGATCAAAATAAAAGATTGTGGTGTATTTGGGTACCCTCATCTTTTCAATTGGTATCAGAGCAGGAAAACACGAAAATATCTAACAATTTGTGTTTGGTGTGATCCAACCTATAAGAAAATGAATCTAACGAGTGATTTAGTTAACGTAGAGCAAGAAGATGATATACTTCAGAAAGGATGTTTGTTTTCGAAACCTGATAAATAGCTCAGCACTGTTAGATCACTAGTGGAACACAACTCAGGAAATATTAACCATGATGAGTTAATACGAAAAAAAATACTTGTAACAAACAATTCAAATCCAGATGACAGTAATGAGATTAAATTTTTCAGAAAGCTTGCTGAAAGGTATAATCTAAAGGATAATATATATTATCCATCTGACGAGAAGATCGTCAGAGAATCTTTAATTCATGAAGATGTTGTATCTAAAGGACTTGAATTTGTTCAATCCAAAAGGGTACATTAGTTAAAACAAGGATATGTGATTCTGATCTCCAGAATCTCTTAACTAATATACAACATCGTGATTCTAATAGCCTAACCACCTACAAGAATCAAAATATATGTGATTTAAGGGGTAATCCTTTAACTAGTATCCAGTCAAGATCATCTGACAATGATTATCTCCTAAACAGGGAGAAAGATCAACTCAAGTACACAAAAACAAATGATTTCAGATCATGTTGTTTTGTTATTGATCAACTGTCTAAAATAGAATCCAGGAAACAATCTCATCAAATGATGTTGTCATATTCCAATGAATTCCTGGGTCGATACAAGAGTTCTGGTTATTTCACAACTCAAAAAACTTCAAGTCACGCTTATGATCATGTTCATTGAACTGATCATTCTGTTAAATCAGATGATTCCAGTTGTGGCACAGTAAAAGAAGTTTACTCTTGGAAGAATCCCAAAAGGAAATATATCCGAAAATATCATGATGGATCATGTTCCACAAATTCTGAGCTATGACAAGCCCGCTCCAACAACTGATGTCGGCATTCGGAATTTCCCTAGATGTGCTCAATTCAAATAAAAGGGAAGTTCTTAAAAGGAGCACGAGAACATGAAGGAAGTATAATATTATACTCACAAATATCTAAAGTGTTTTTCTATGCTTGGAATACTTTCGATCTTTGGAAAATTCTTGAGAAAAATTTGGAAAAATATTTTCAGATCATCTCAATCATACTGGTTCGGAAAAATTCTTATGTTGTTTCCAAAAGTGTATATTTTCAAAAATAATATACCTTGATTACGTATCTCAATCTTGGAAACCAAGTTTGATTCGTTATATAAACCATCTATAGGACCGATACTTCCCTCTATGTTGTATGTGGTCAAAGATGGGTAAAAATACTATTGATGTTGAATCTCAACTTCGAAAACTTGAAACCTTTCAAGTTGAGATCAAATGCTATTTCTCAAAATAACATAAAAAGAATCATATTTCTTTTGAACTTACGCTTATGTTAATGGGAGATTTTGAAGTTGCTCGTGAACTTATGGAAACTGCAATTTTGAATGAAAAGTTGTTTGAGTCAAAACTCTTAAAGTTGACCGTGGAAGTAAATCTCTTGAAAAAGAGACTCAATCATCTGAAATAAAAGAGAAGACTAAAAGATCATATCACTGAGGAACCTTCGGTGAATAATGAGAGTACTTCTAAGGATTAAGTTGTATGCTGTAATACTTAATCCCAAAAAAATAGACATCAGTTTTTGATTTCTTTCAATAAATTATATAAGTTCTATTTTGAATAAAACTATAAACTTATTTATGAATAAAATTATTATTTTATAATTTTTCTTGTAATAGTTTTTGATTACATAGCATGTGCTTGAATGCTTTATCTTATTGCTATGTATGTTTATGGGATGTTTCATTTCGGTTTTCATGAACTTAATATTCGATCTCATATGTGTGAACCCTTATGGTTTGGGTGACTTTTTGATTTAGCGGGATTCAGTTCTATCCCATGTTGGTAGGCTTTATCAAAGGATCATTAAGGGTTCTGATTGAAATAATATATGAAAAAGTCACGATATGTTGAATCATTTGGTTTAGCATAAAAGCATATGTGTTTTGGGGTTTCAACTTTTGCATTGCATTAGTTAATACCGGTTTTCAACCTTTCTCTGGTAAAGGTTGGTTGTTGTTGTTCTTTTGTCTTGCGAGAGGATGACAACATGATGATATTCTCCCCGAAAATATATGAAGAAAAGGAGAAGAGGATACGAAATTTGAGGTAACGAATTTGTTAGTTAATCGTTTTCCTGTTTAAGAAAAGCCTGATTTTATTGCATATATTTATTGCTTTTGCTTAACAAAATTTTGGTACAGTTGATGTTTTATTGCATTGTTTGTGTATGGATGTGTGTGATTCAATTGTTTCCGGTTAAGAAAAACTATTGTTATCTTGCTTTATTGTTTGGTATAAATTGTTTAGGCTTACAAAATTTCGGTGCAATTGTGGTACTGTAATGTCTATGTTGTTTCAATTGCTTCCGGTTGAGGTAAATAATTATGCAAGTTGATTTATTTGGTTTGTATGAATTGTTATGGATTAACAAACGAAAAGGTTTTCGGGATGAATTGTTTAGTCCAATTCGATTCCGGATAATACAAACTAAGTTAATTCTGATCTTAGTTAGACTTATCAAAGTGGAGGTTTCGGTTATTTAAGTCTATTCGAATGCCTTAACAAGAAATGCTAGTTAACTAACCTAGTACCTGTCTTGTTTAAAAGTGAAAGGTCGAAGTTTTTGATGAGAATAACTAGAGCCTTATGAGAAAAATAGAGTTAATTCTGATCTTTATTTTGGTCTTATCGAACAAGCGATTGTATTTATGAAATCGGTTTAGTAAAGGAACTAAGGTGCTTAGTCGATTTTTAGTTTGCTAAACTATTAGGGAAAATTTCTTCAGGAAATTGTTTCCTTGGTAACATATCAAAACAAAATTACTTTGTAGTTTCGGCTTTGATATTAATTATCAAAAATGGTGTATGGAACCCTCGTGCTTAACTCTTATAGGTTTTGCAAGTCTCTTTGTAAGATTTGTAAGATCCTTTCGGTTTTTCCTTTATTTGCTCGTACCTTTGTCATTTTGTGACAAACAGGAGGAGAAATTCTCTATATAGTTAATCGGAGCTTCTGCTTGATTCTGGTCCCACCATTTTATTATATTTTGGATATTTGATTTTAAAAAGGTATTTTTCCCCTGCATGATCTTATAAAAAAATAATTCAAATCAAATTTAAAATTTTTTGCCCATAAATAAATTCAAAAAAATCTTTAAATCATGCAAAATAATAATGAAAATCACACTTAAAATTTTTTGCCCATAAACAAATTCCACAAATTTTTTAACTCATGCAAATAAACTACTAAAATAAAATCATGATTATACTATTGATCAATTTTGGTCCCACCGAGTTTTAATAAAGAAAGTTTATTCGACGTGTACCACGATATAATTTTTTTTTTGGAAACGGCTTCTTATTCTTTTTGGACAAAATAAAAAATTATTTCAGAAAATAAGATATTACCAAAAATAATTAAGACATGCATTCTCGGTTTCAACCCAAAACTAAATTAATCATGCATCAATCACAAAAGTAATCAAGCATTCAATCACATAATAAGATTAATAAATTTAAAAAAATAAAAAAATAAATACATCCAATGTTCTGTTACAATTCTTCGAATTTCCCTTTTCCTAATTACAACTTCGCTCTATCTATTAAAATCAAATTGAAGCTAACGAATAAGTTATTTCCGGTGATTACACTTCCGACAATGAGAAACTTTAAAAAAATGATTAAATTAATCGTGGGTACTAAACTCTCGATCGTATGATGTATCTCGAGCAGCTTTGTTGTGGATCATGTTTGCATACAAAAAAAATTACGCAATCGTTAGAATTTGAAACAGAATAAATGGGAGCAAATGTGATTAGTGTACAAAAAATCGAGCAAACAAATATTGATTAGTAAACATCATATTACTTTTTCTTAATTTTGTTTATACCATAATTAAAACAAAATAGTTATAAAATAAAAAAAATGATTAATTAAGGTGAATTTTAAATTTTGTTATGTAAATATTAAAATTATTGAAAAATAAATTCCATAACAGCCAAAAAATGAAGATAATCTAAATATTTTCCTAAATTAATTTATAAAAATAAAAAGATTTCCTAAATGGATCAGAAAGAAATAAAAGAAGAATCCAAATATAAATGTGCCCAAAAAATAAAACAAAGTTGTCTTTTTTAGAAAAAATAAATCTTCACACATTTTCTTGGTTAATATAAGATATTAATTCCAAAAATAAAATTTTCTGCCTGTATAAAAACGCTTGCAAAGCCATGCCGCATAACTTTGTCGCTGTTACTCTGCTTTTTTTTTCCCCTTCGATGTCTTATTTCGTTTCTGGGTGCTTACGCTTTTTTTTTCTTATGCAGATATAATGAAAAGTGTAGTTAGATTTAATGGAAATGTGTAGTCGATTGCCGTTGATTCTCTCCTTTGAACACTGTTGCGGTGACTCTTTTCGTTTATGGATGCTTACGCTTTTTTTTCTTATGCAGGTATAATGAAAAGTGTAGCCAAATTTAATGGAAAAGTGTAGTCGATTTTCGTTGATTCTCTCCTTTGAAAACTGCTGCGGTGACTTTTATTGAGGCTCTCCTTTAAAAAAATGCTCAGTTGATTTTCATTGGGGTCTGTGGTTCAATTTCTCTATGAGGTATGACTTAGTGTTGATTTTTATGTTTTTTCGTTCGTTTTGGATTTTCAGTGCCAAAGTTTTGCTTTTTAAGATCTTGAACGATATTATTAACAAAAGAATCTTTTTTTTATGCTTCCAAAAAAGAAGAAGGTATTTTTCTAGAAATTTTTGGTTCGGTGACTAGCTATATCGTTTCCATTTCTTTTGGTTTTGCTAGATGCACGTTTCTTTTTTGTTGCTAGAGTTTTTTTTTAAGCATGTTTTAGGGTTTTGTTTTTTTTTCTTCGGCTTCTTGCAGTTTTGTATTTTATTGACTATTTTTTTTTCCATGTACATTAGAACTTTATCAGGTGGCAACAATGGAGATCATGTTCATAATCCAAATGATGTGTTGCAGTTGAAACAGAAGAAAAGAAAAGTTGTTTTCTGGGATCTCCTGAACTTGGTGGTAGTCACTATTGAACATACATGGCACTTATTTGCTCCTTTCTTTGTAAGAAAAACTGAAATCTTGATAATAAATTAAAATCTATGATTTTGGTAAAACCTACTTCTTCTAAATATTTAGTGATTTTAGGGTTTACAATTAAAACGTACTTCTGTGTCGCATTGCTTATCTGGCTCACCAGACAAAGAGGAAGAAGAAATCATCGAAAACCCAAATCAACAATGGTGCATAGATTTGAATCCCTCTGTTCAATCCCTAGCTATGATATCCTTATTTTGTATCATTTGATTTGATTGTTGGTGTACTGATTAATTCTTTTTGTTTTTGTACTGAAGTATTCAAAGGAGCCCGATAATCCAACTACGTGTAAGTATCTCTAATCTTTATTGTCCTTTTGTCTCTTTTTTTTCATAGTTGAAGGGTTTTGAATGAGTTTACATACTAACAGGGGGTTAGTCCACGAGCGAGTTTGGGGGAGTTTAATGTATTTTGAATCTTGGGGATTTTGAGGGAGTGTAAGAGAGTGTGGGGAGTTTGAGAGAGTTTGGTGTTTTGAGTGTGGGGAGTTTGAGAGACTCTCCAGAAATCTCTACTTTTTTGAGAGATTTGGAGTGAGGAAAAAATACACTATAAACTCCCTAGAACTCCCCCAAAAACACCAACTCCCTAGCATTCTAATTTTAACGACTAACAGGGAGTTTGAGAGTTTCTTTCAAACTCCCCCACAACTAACAGGGTTTTCTAGGGAGTTTGGGAGACTCTTCTAAACTCTCCCACGACTAACAGAGATTTCGAGAGACTCCTTTGAACTCCCCCACGACTAACAGGAAAAAACCAAACTATACCCAACTCCTCCAACTCCCTTAAGGACTAACACCCAGTAAGTGTGTTGTTTACGATGCACTCTATTTATCCTCCAAGGCAAGGGGTTCTGATCTTCGTGTTCATTTCAAGGAAGGATGGTTTTGGGGTTTTCATTTCGTTTAGTTTAACCGAATCGGATATTATGGGATTATTTACTAAATAGTGATGAAAATGGTCGGTCTCTTGGTTACTAATGCAACATGATTGTTTATTTATGTAGAAATTGATGTGTATAACTCTTTGAAGAGTGGACCTCAGATAGTTGTGGATAATGTTTTTACGTTTGAAAGGATTTTTCCTTTTAAGTTTCTTGTGAGATGATTTTTTAAGTGGTGGCTTATGACTAATTAGCGGATTTAAGATATTGAAATTGGAATTTTATCTGATCAATACTCGGACTTGGTTTTTTTGGTCTTGGGGTTTCGATTGGATTAATTGATTAGGGTTAATTTTTGGTTTTAGAGTTAATACTACATAAGAAAAGTGAATTGGTGGTTTATGCCGTTGCTACTAACTATTATGTGTATGTTATAGCTACTGCTGCTTCAAACATCCATACATTGTTCTGAAGAAGTCTATCCAGTATTGACTGCCAAGTTGCTTCTCTACATGTAACATGAAAGTTTTATCAGCCATATAGCGAAAACGAGGTCTCTCACAGGATTAGATTCTCCGGCAAGTCCAACGCAATATCTATGGAAAGTGATCCATCCTATTAAATAGTAACTCTATATATAGGCAATACTGTTTGGGAGCATGATAACAAATGAGATAAACAGATACAAATCTAATGAATTGGTGCCTCATAGTTGTGCCAACATTTTTGTGTAGATACATGTGATTTTCTTGGAGGCAAAATATTTCTACTTAATCAGGTAATGGCTGGTCTGATGGGAAGACTTTGGCCAACTCCTTCCCGAGTCATTTTAGAGATGCAGTATGGAAGCCACCTCTTCCCAAGTAAGATGTGTCGGGGAACTATCTCTGGTAGTGCAATCTTTTTATCCTTATAACGAATAACAAGCTAATTTAGGAACTTCTTCTCTTTACTCTTTAAGAATATATTTTAAGAATTGCAAGATGACCGATATATGTTTTAAGAGATTGCCATCAACCGCTCTTCATTTCGCTATTCGCTTTCCAAGCAGAGAGAAGACTACTTGGCTTTTTTCAAAAGTGTCCCACATCCAATCTGTGTTAACCATCTTTCTTAACCTTTTATTTGTTGTACGAGTTTGCTATGGATTACTGACATGTACTACGACACATTGGATGCTCCACACAGGAAAGAAGGTTAGCTTATTTTATTTTTTTCCTTCTTCAGGAACCTTGGTGAAATTTTTTCATTAAAAAGAATTTAGCTTTATTTGTTTCTCTTAATTAGTTGATCAGTTAGTATTTGATAGCTTATTTATTTATGTTGTTTACACTAACTTTTTATCGAGAATATGGAAGTATGTCTTGGTATCTGTTCCGGTTCTTGATTTTCGCAACTGGGAACCTCCTAGAATTCTGCATGAAGACTTGAATACTTTGATGAGCAAGACGATATCTTGGAGACGAATAAGTTTTTGTGGATAAGGTAATGATTCAACGCAACACGTTAAATATAAAGAAGTTTTATCTTGATTGTGAATGCATGGACTCTACGACAATCAAATGTGAAAATGTATGTCTTCTTACGGCAATCAATAGGGTCCAACACTGAACTAATGAGGGGTCACCTTTTGTTCGTGGCTTCCAAAAAGAGAGAGAAAATTTGAACTACTGCAAGTACATTCTAGAGATGCATCAGACATGAGACTCCCATAGTCTATTTTGAACGGACATAGCAAGTGGGGCAGCCATAACTTCTACAAAATCCCTCTACTTGGAAGAGGGAATAATTAATAATCCATACAAGGAAAAACTCTTGAGAAGCAAAAGTAGTCAGATTGGTCGAAGGAAAAGATTGCTATTACACGATTGTTGTAAATGTAATATAAGAAATTCGTACGCAAAGGATAATCAGCCATACTGCATCGGATGCAAGGCTTCAGCGCCGTCAACTAAACCATTGTACTATTAAAAAAATTTCTTAACATAAGAAAATAGTGTGAGATGCGAACTACTAACTTTAGTGGTGCATATATGTATAAAATTCAACTCAGATTTTATGGACCGACCAGCAGAAGAATTTATGGGCTATAGCATGCAGCTGCTTTATAAAAAGGTATTCGAAATTTGTTATCCTAATAACTACCATGTCATCATGGATTGTTGTGATATGTTTACAATCTGGAAAACATTTTGGCACTGTTTGATGATTCGATGGTCAAGATGTAATTTTTCGATGTGCGGTTTGTAGATAGGAGAACGGGATCGAAACAGTTCATCGTCTTGAATGTCAATAGTTTTGATACTCTTTAATACCAATAATACCAAGACAGACAAAGAACAGATGAAATAATACTTTACATCCAACACAACTCAAATATTAGCATATTGATTTCTTATTTGTAAGAAGAATATCATACCTACTAATTTATTACCCATTTTTATAACAAACCTCCAATTCTTCATAAGCAAGAAAAAGACCCGTGCATCGCACGGGTGAGAAACTAGTATATGGAGTAAACAAGTGATATTGATATTGATTTGTATTGATTTGGTATCACGAAGGAAAGGACAATGGTGCTTAAACGTTATATCTAACGAAAGAGTAAAGCATAGACTAAGGGGGAGTAACATATCATATGATGATGGAAATAACAAAGACGTGCGGATTGAAAATCTACCTATCTTACATTTAGGGGGAGTATTAGGTTTGTTATTATAATGTCAACGACGACATTTAAAGGATTGAATGTATACAGGTTATTGTGCTATTGAAACTCGGAATCAAGCGTATGTGTAAAGAATTCTTGTAATTTATTTATCCATATGATATAAGAGTTTTGTCACTAATATTGACAAAGGGGGAGATTGTTAGAGCATAGCTCGGTTGAACCCACCAAGCATTGGTATGTCAAGATTGGTTGTCATATTTTAGTGAACCAAAACTCATTTAAAGAGTCGCTTGATTATTTACAAGAGTCAACTTCGTATAGGTTGGCTTGAAAGTATTATGATATTTGACATTACAAGTATTACGTGAAGGCTTGAAGAATGTGAAGAAGTAAGGAACTACAACGACAACATCATCCTTCCACTTGAGGTTAGTAATATTTAACTTGAACTGTTTCATTCCCTAACGTATCTTTCAAGTCGTGCATATTGAAAACATAACTGCGAAGCTTTGAATGATTATACTCTAGTTAGACATAGTATTAAGGAATTACAATACGAAGTATAACGTCTAACCTTTGAACTTCGTATATAAGACATCGACATAATCGTATGAATGCTATTGTGATTATGTATGGGTATGGGTGAAGATTTCGTCCTAGGAAACAATGTTTTACATTCGTTTAAAGGAAGTAAATTCATAAACATGTTTTGTGAATCGAAAGGGAAATCGCTAGGCTTATTGGTATTGTTATTCATTGCAATCTTTTGAATTACCAATATGTGTGTTTAGTATAACCGCTCATAACATGTTTCTGTATCTTGATAAAACTATTCACAAGGCCTGACTTTTGTATTGGTATGACTTTTATTAGTGAAACGATCTTACGTAATCACCTAAGATGGTAAGATCGATATCTTGAATTTGGTGTGACTAAATACTAGCCATTGGGTAACCGATCCTAGTAAGAGGTGTGACCGATCACAAGAGAGAGTGTAATCGATCCTTGTAAGAGGTTTAACAAGTTTTAGTAAGTTGGTGTAACCGATCCTATAACTTGGTCAACCAATCACAAGTTTTACCATAAGAAGTGGTAACTGATCCTAGTACTTAGTTAGCCATTTTATGGTAACTAGTGTAACCGATCCTAGTACCCACTTGGAGGTAGAACCGAAACTTTATGTTGAGGTAGAACCGTGAAACCCATTAATGGTGATTTGATAGGATAATCAATCACATAATTCTTGAAAGTCAGATGAACCAATTCTAAACTTGTTTGGAAGTGTGGAAAATCGGTTCCAATACTGTAAATATGAAAAAGGATTTACAAAGTAAAGATGTCGACATACTTTGAACATGTTCTTTAACTCTTATCTTTTATTGTTCAAAGATATTCCTTAATAGCTAAAGGAGAATCCTGGATCGAAATAAATTGAGAATCTTTTAATTAATGTTTTTAGTTTTTATATGCTTTTAATTTTCAGCAATTAAAATGCATATCTTTAGAAAATAAAAATTAGTAATGTGCATTTACTAGTTGGAGATTTTATATTGAGATTTCGGTCAATATTTGGACAAAGCATTTCCAGGAATTATGAAAACCGATCTTGGCTTTGTTGCATATCTTTGAGAATATTCGGTTTTGGAAATTCCTTGGTATCCAAACTTCCTTGTCTATAAATACTGAAGTTTGCATTTCTAGCAAACTAATCCTAAGAGCCAGCAAAACTACCTAGTTGTGTTGTTACTGGTGGAGCCTCTTATTCGGAGAGGAAAGTACCCTAATTAGGCGAAATCTCTTACGGCCGCTCGGTTATAGACTTCTTTGGGATTGAGAAGCTCTATTAGTACCGTTGGTGGGAAACTAGATAATTGCAGTTTATTATTAGTTTTTGATTGATTTGATTGACTAAAGATGGTTGAACTTTTATTGCACCTAGTTTATTTATGCTTGAGAATCTTCTCTTCTGATATAAGATTCACTAAAACTAGATCGAAGTTTCGACGAGGATTTTTAGAATGTTTGTAGTTCTAAAGACGTCTTGTGATAATCCATTGTTAATAGACTCCATTCTGTGTGTGATTGATCACAAGAGATTCAAGTTGTTTGTGTGAAGGTGTTTATTGAAGATCAAAGAAGATTTGAAGACAAAGAAGATATTTGGGTTCATAATCTTTGGTGTGCACAAAACTTGTTTCGGCTGGAAAGGGATCCAACTATAATCGGTTTTATCTTTGTGACAGATTTGATTGTTTAGTTGAGTAGATCGGCAACAATACAATTCTTTGTGATTCAAAGTATTGATTGCAAAATCTAGATACAATTACTTTGGTAGTTGTTATTGGATAGATCTAAGAACCTGACAAAGGAGTTTATTGGGATAAACGGAATAGTCTTTTGTCAAACTCATATCATGTTGTTTAAAAAGAGTTGTTACTGAACAGATTTGTTGTTCCTTTACTGTTTGGAATACGAACCAAAGGAATTGTTCCAAGTGCGTGACGTATTGCAAATTGGAGGCGCAGGGATATAGACGGAACTAGGTGAACTATAGGTTTAGTTGCTTGGTCTCAACTATACGAAGTTGGTTTATATTTTTTATAGCGGCTTAATCTTGAGAGTATTCAATTATGGACAAGGTCCCGGGGTTTTTCTGCATTTACGGTTTCCTCGTTAAAAAAATCTTGTTGTGCCATTTACTTTTAATTTCCGCATTATAATTGTTTTATTATAATTAAAGTAAACTGCACTTTGTACGTTAACTGGGCACTTGATATTGATCCCATTGGTTTCGGTTATTTCTGTACCTTTTATCAAGTGATCACTTTATTGTTATATTGTCTCGATTCCATATCCGTAGACAATCACACAAAGTGTATTGATTTTCTCCACTTGCCTTTGATATTTAATTCACGAGTTATGTTAGAGCATTGCTCGGTTGAATCCACCAAGCGTTAGTATGTCAAGTTTGGTTGTCATATTTTAGTGAATTAAAACTCATGTTAAGAGTCACTTGATTATGTACTAGAGTTAAACTTCGTATAGGTTATCTTGAAAGCATTAGGATATGAGGCATTACAAGTATTGCGAAGTCTTGAAGATGTGAAGAAGCAAGGAGCTACGACGACAACAATCATCCTTCCACTTGAGGTTAGTGATATTTGACTTGAACTGTTTCATTCCCTAACGTATCTTTCAAGTCGTGCATATTGAAAACATAACTGCAAAGCATATATAAACTCTAGATAGACATGGTATTAAGGAATACAATACGAGGTTTATTTATTAACCATTAAACTTTGTAGATAAGACATCGCCATAATCATTCGAATGCTATTGTGATTATGTATGGGTATGAGGTGAGGATTTCATCCTAGGGAACAATGTTTACATGTGTTCTAAGGAAGTAAGTTCATAAACTTGTTTGTGGACCGAAAAGGAAATTGCCAGGAGTTATTGGTTTTGTTATTCATTGCATATCTTATGAACACCCAATATGTGTGATAAAGTACAACCGCTGACAACTTGTTGTGTTCTTGGTATAACTATTCACAAAGTCCTAACTTTTGTATTAATATAACTTTTATTAGTAAAACCAATCTTAAGTAATCACATGTGGTATGATCGGATTATGTCTGCCTTGGGGAAAGGGAACCGATCCTTGTACGGGAAAGGGAACCGATCCTTGTAAGCGGAAGGGAACCGATCCTTGTAAGGGGTGTAGTACATCAAGGGGAACCGATCCTTGTATGGGGTGCAGCAAGGTTTATAGCAGAAACGGGAACCGATCCAATGTACATGTGCAACACATATAAGTTAGATACCATATATATGTGGGGAACCGATCCTAGTACCTAGTCAACCGTATCTTTGGGAAGCTAGTGTGACTATGCGTAGTACTCAAATGGAGGTAGAACCGAAACTTATTTTGGTAGAACCGTAAACCCATGATTGTGATTGAATGTTGGTTTGATCAATCACATAGTTCTTGAAAGTCAGATGAACCAATTCTAAACTTGTTTGGAAGTGTGGCAAATCGGTTTCAAGGTTGTAAGTGTGAAAGAGAACTTACAAAGTAAAGATGTCGACAAACTTTGAGCATGTGTTGTGAATGTTTATTTCTATAATTATTCAAAGATATTCCTTAACGGCTAAGGGAAGAGAATCCCAGGATCGAAACATAAGTAAGTTAAGAATCTTTTAATTAAGGTTATTAATTTATCTTTGTAGGGAAATTACAGAATTAGTAATGTGCATTTACTAATTAGATTTTCCGAGAGATTTTGATTGTTAGTTTTGGACAGAACATTTCCAGGAATTATGGAAACCGAATTTGTGATTTAAAGAATATCTTGAGAATATTTTAGGTTTTGGAAATTTCTTGGTGTCCAAACTTCCTTGTCTATAAATACACGAAGTTTGCCTTTCTAGCAAACTAATCCTTCGTAACAACAAACTTCCTCTTTTATCTTTGTTACTGGTGTAGCCGCCTATCAGAGAGGAGAGTAATCTAATTAGGTGAAATCTCTTATGGCCGCTTGTTTTAAAGTCTTCTTTGGGATTGAGAATCTCTAGCACGACCCGTTGGTGGGAAACTAGATAATTACGGTTTATCTTTGTTTTCGATTGATTTGATTGACTAACAGTGGTTGAAATCTGATTGCACCTAGTTTGTTTATTCTTGGGAATCTTCTCTTCTGATATAAGATTCACTCAAACTAGTTCAGAGTTTCGACAGGGATCTTTAGACTGTTGTTAGTTCTAAAGACGATCTTGTGATAATCCATTGTTAACAGACTCTGTTCTGTGCGTGATTGATCACAAGAGATTCAAGTGATTGTGTGCAGGTTTTTATTGAAGATTTAAGAAGATTTGAAGACAAAGAAGATATTGGAGATCTGACTTGGGTTTTATAATCTTTGGTGTGCACAATACTTGTTTGGGTAAAAGAGGATCCAATTAATAATCGGTTTATCCTTGTGGTAGATTGTATTGATTAATTGAGTAGATCGGCATCAACACAGTTCTTCGGATTAAAGGTGTTGTTGGCTTAATCTTAATCGATTACCTTTGGGTGATTGAACATAAGATAGATCTAGACCCGACGAAGGAGTTTATGTTGAGATAAACGGAAGAGCCTTTGTCCGACTCATATCACTTGGTTTAATAGAGTTGATACCAAACAGATTTCTTATTCCTTTACTGTTTGGAATACGAACCAAAGGGATTGTTCCAAGTACGTGACTTATTAATAAGTCGGAGGCATGAGAATACAGACGGAACTAGGTGAACTATAGGGTTAGTTACTTAGTCTAAACTATACGAAGTTAAGTGTAATTTTGTGTAGCGGCTTAATCCTGAGAGTATTCAATTCTGGATTAGTTCCCGGGGTTTTTCTGCATTTGCGGTTTCCTCGTTAACAAAATTTTGCTGTGTCATTTACTTTTATTTTCCGCATTATAATTGTTTTATTGTAATTAAAGTAAATTACACAAACGTTAATTCCTATTTACTTGATAAGCAATCCAATTGTGTTTGGTTAAGTCCGATTTTATATCAAGTAAACTTACTTCGTTGTTGTATTGTCTCGATCTCGTATCCATAGACGATCACACGAAGTGTGAACCGATTAGTTGTATTGTCTCGACTTAGTCCATAGACAATCACTTTCAGAGAAAGGACTTATAGGTAGGAAAAGTTTTAGCTTGAGGTATATTTGGGTACCCCCGCCTTTTCAATTGGTATCAGAGCAGGCAAACACGAAAAGATCTAACAATCCGTGTTTGGTGCGATCCAACCTATAAGATTCGAATCTATGTCTGATTCATTTAACGTAGTTGCAGTATTTGATTACTTTATAAGATCGTGGTGGAAATCACGTATGTAGTATGTAATACTCATATTCCTAAATCTGTTAGGAATCATGCTTATGTATGTCTTGAGTGACTTACATGTTCCTTTGGTAAACATAGGATTGCATATCATTTTGAGTAACAATGGTACTAAGGCCTATGAAGGTTGTATCCTGAAAATGCATAAGACTCCTCTTATGATTTGTGTGAACCATGGATATTGTGTTCCTATTAAATCCGGAACCTTAAATATATTTTGGTCAGACTACCAAAGTATATACGTGTACATTTTCGGATATAATTCTGTCAATGTTTCGCCCTTTCGGATGCGATTTTGGAAAATACGTATTCCTTCAAGGAATAAGTTTTCGGTTAATAATTTTATTAACAATGGGTTGCTTCATGCACCTTACAACTTTTTTAATGAATCAAGTGATCTTTTGAAATATTATGTGGTTTTTGATTATGATGATATTTCCAACAAATATCATATTCTGTTCAAAATTTTCTCTGTATACTCTATTAAATTTCAAATAATATTATCTGGTAATAAAAGAGTACACATAATATTGGACAAAAACTTGGAATCAACTCGTGCTAAAGATCCGGTCCATAGAAAACCGGTTTTCCAAAAGAAAGACCTAGATACAAAATCGGAATTTCCCCACAAGCCACGGTCACTGATTTTGAGTATATTTCTTAAAACTAGTTATTTCCGGTTTTCGTTGACAAGTCTTCCTATAAAAGATAATCTCTTACTGAGTATTCGAACATATTGGGAAGATTGCTCAAAACTGTAACTAGGGATTCTCATATTTTCGCAAGTATGAGAAGAGCGAAATCAAGAACTGAATCCGGTAATAAACGGATCAGAATTGAGTATATGGATGAAATCAGATTTCCTAACAGTATTGATGACAAGCATGAACTTACAAGATTTGTTGATAGCTCTTGCTTTAGAAAGTACGAAACACTCAAGGGAATGGATTTCACGACTGAAAAGAAGTTTAATCCTGATGTCCGAAACAAGGACTATGTGAATTTTGTTCAAGAACGGAACTGGGGAAATCTTTTCGGTCTTGAAGAATATTCACCTGATATGGTAAGAGTTTTCTATGCCAATATTCACAATATTGATTACATAAAATTCAGCTTTGTGACTCTTGTTGGTAAAAAGATCTGTTATGTTAACCGAAAGATTATTTCTAATGCTATTAAATACAGTGAGGAAAGTAATCACGTGATTACCGGAGTTGAAATTGATCACGATACCATTTCAACATGTCTCATTGGAAAGAAGGTTACATGGGAAAATGATAGACTACCAACAAAGGATATACCCCTTCATCTTAGGGTTTTCGGTAAACTTGCTTTAGCAACCATTTTTGCAAGTACAAGAGATAATCAATCTGGGATAAGACATTTGCAGAATTTATCTTCTTTCTGCTGAAAGAGGATACTCAAATAGATCTTTGCGGCATCATTGTCAGTCAAATGATCAAGATATCAGATTCCATCTCATCTTCTGGTATCAAGAAGAATCTCGGTTTTCCGTGCATTATTAGCAAAATTTGCGAATCAGTTGGAGGAGAAGATTTTGAAAATATATTGAGCATTAATGATGTGACTAATAAGATTATAAGTCAAATGACTGGGATACAAACCCACTATGATGGTGTTGGAAGAATTTCACCAAATTCTTACAAGAAGATGCTTCTTACTCACCTTGGAAGCATAGGTAAACAACTTGACTGTTTTCAGAAACAGGTGTGCTTTACTGCTCGAAAAGACATAGAAACTCTTAAAGGAATTTAGAATTTTGAGTCAGAGTTTTGGGATCAGGAATCAAAAATCGAAGAGGAGCGATAAAATGCACTTGGTCCTAAGAAATGCTCTTCTCTGGAAATTAAAGAAGATTAAACTTTTTCAAAAAAAAAAAAAAAAATAGACAGTAGTTTTTGATTTCTTTCAATAAGGTCTATTATGAATAAAATTATTTGATTAGTAATTTTTCTTGTGATAGTTTTCGGTTTACATAGCTTGTGCTTAATTGCTTTTATCTTATTGCTATGTATGTTTATGGGATGTTTGATTTCGGTTTTACTACCTTAATATTCGATCCCATATGGTGAACACTCATGGTTTGGATGACTTTTTGATTTAGCGGGATTAAGTTCTAGCCCTAGTAGGTAGGCTTTATCAAAGGATTATAAGGGGTTCTAGTAGAAACAGTATGTGAAAAAGTCACAATATGTTGAATCGGTTTTGGTTTAGCATAAAAGCATATGTGTTTCCACGGTTTTCAACTTTTGCTTGCAATTGTTAAAATCGGTTTTCAACCTTTCTCTGGTAAAGGTTGAGGTGTGTTGTTATTATTTTTTTTATACATAAGGATGACAACGTGGTGATATTTCGATATCAATTCTCCCTGGACAAAGATGTTATCATATTGGAGAAGTGGATGCGAAATTTGAGGTAACAATCTTGTTAGTTAATTGTTTTCCTGTTTAAGAAAAGCCTGAGTTTATATTATATATATTTGTTGCTTTTGCTTAACAAAATTTAGGTTCAATTGATATTTATTCCATGATGTGTGTGTGGATGTGTGTTTCAATTGGTTCCTGTTAAGAAAAACTATTGTTATCTTGCTTTATTGTGTGATATCAATCGTTTAGGCTTGCAAAATTTCGGTACAATTGATGTGTGTGTGATTCAATTGGTTCCGGTTGAGAAAAACTATTGTTATCTTGCTTTTGTATAGTTTCAATGGTTTATGCTTACAAAATTACGGTGCAGTTGCGGTGCTTTTAATGTCTATGTGGTTTCAATTGATTCCGGTTGAGGTGAATAATTATGCAAGTTGATTTATGTTGGTTTGTATGAATTATTTATGGCTTAACGAAATAATATGTGTACGAGATGAGTTATTTAGTTCAATTCGATTCCAGATAAGAAACTAAGTTAATTCTGATCTTAGTTTGTCTTATCGAAGTGAGATTTCGGTTATTCAAGTCTAATCGAATGCCTAAACAAGGAAATGCTAGTTAACTAACCTAGTATTTGGTTTGTTTAAAATTGAAAGGTCTAAGTTTATGGATAATTAGAACCTGATGAGAAAAATGGAGTTTATCTTTATTTTGGTCTTATCGAATTAAGCGGTTGTTTTTGAACAATCGGTTTAGCAAAGGGACTAATATGATTAGTTGTTTTTGGTTTGCTAAACTAAATGGGAAAAAATTTTCGGGCAATTATTTCCTTGGTAACATATCAAAATAAGACTACTTGTAGTTTCGGTTTTGATATTGGTTATCAGAACATGATGTGTGGAATCCTCGTGCCTAACTCTACAGGTTTGCAAGTCTATTCTGAGATTTGTAAGATTCTTTTCGTGTTGTCCTTATTTTTCGTTTCTTTGTCATTTTTGTGACAAAAAGGTGGAGAAATATATGGAGTAAACAAGTGATACTGGCATTGATTTTATATTAATTGGTATCACTAAGGAAAAGAACATTGGTACTTGAATGTTTTATCTAACGAAAGAGTGAAAGCACAGACTAAGGGGGAGTAACATGTCATATTAATTGGTATAACAAAGATGTGAGGATTGAATATCTACCTATCTTCCTTAGGGGGAGTATTAGCTTTGTTATTATAATGTCAACAACGGCATTTTCAAGGATTGAATGTAAGCAGTTTTACTGTGCTGTTGAATCGGGAATCAAGCAGAGTGTAATGAATTTTTGTAATTTTTTTATCCATATGATGTAAGAGTTTTGTCACTAAAATTGACAAAGGGGGAGATTGTTAGAGCATTGCTCGGTTGAACCCACCAAGCGTTGGTATGTCAAGTTTGGTTGTCATATTTTAGTGAAGTCGTTTGATTATGTACTAGAGTTAAACTTCGTATAGGTTAGATTGAAAGCATTAAGATATGAGACATTACAAGTATTGTGAAGTCTTGAAGATGTGAATAAGCAAGGAGATACAACGACAACAATCATCCTTCCACTTGAGGTTAGTGATACTTGAACTGTTTCATTCCCTAACGTATCTTTCAAGTCGTGCATATTGAAAACATAACTGCGAAGCATATATGAACTCTAGATAGACATAGTATTAAGGAATACAATACGAGGTTTATTGCTTAACCATTAAACTTTGTAGATAAGACATTGCCATAATCATTTGAATGCTATTGTGATTATGTATGGGTATGAGGTGAGGATTTCATCCTAGGGAATAATGTTTCACATGTGTTCTAAGGAAGTAAGTTCATAAACTTGTTTGTGGACTGAAAAGGAAATTTCCAGGAGTTATTGGTTTTTTTATTCATTGCGTATCTTATGAACAACCAATATGTGTTATAGAGTATAACCGCTCATAACTTGTTGTGTTCTTGGTAGAACTATTCACAAAGTCCTGACTTTTGTTGGTATAACTTTTATTAGTAAAACCAATCTTAAGTAATCACCTGTGGTATGATCGGATTATGTATGCCTTGTGGAAAGGGAACCGATCCTAGTAAGGGAAAGGGAACCGATCCTTGTAAGGGGTGCAGTACATCAAGGGGAACTGATCCTTGTATGGGGTGCAGGAAGGTTTATAGCAGAAAGGGGAACCGATCCTATGGAAATGTGCAACATAGATAAGTTATATACCATATATATGTGGGGAACCTATCCTAGTACCTAGTCAACCGAATCTTTAGGAAGCTAGTGTGACTATGCGTAGTACTCACATGGAGGTAGAACCAAAACTTGTTTTGGTAAATCCGTAAACTCATGATTGTGATTGAATGTTGGTTTGATCAATCACATAGTTCTTGAAAGTCAGATGAACCAATTATAAACTTTTTTGGAAGTGTGGCAAATCGTTTCAAGGTTGTAAGTGTGAAAGAGAACTTACAAAGTAAAGATGTCGACAAACTTTGAACACGTGTTGTGAATGTTTATTTCTATAATTGTTCAAAGATATTCCTTAACGACTAAGGGAAGAGAATCCCAGGATCGAAACATAAGTAAGTTAAGAATATTTTAATTAAGATTATTAATTTATCTTTGTAGGAAAATTACAGAATTAGTAATGTGCATTTACTAATTAGATTTTCCGAGAGATTTCGATTATTATTTTTGGACAGAGCATTTCCAAAAATTATGAAAACCGAATTTGTGCTTTAATGAATATCTTGAGAATATTTTCAGTTTTGGAAATTCCTTGGTGTCCAAACTTCCTTGTCTATAAATACACGAAGTTTCCCTTTCTATCAAACTAATCATTCGTAACAACAGACTTCCTCTTTTGTCTTTGTTACTGGTGTAGCCGCCTATCGGAGAGGAGAGTAATCTAATTAGGTGAAATCTCTTATGGCCGCTCGTTTTAAAGTCTTCTTTGGGATTGAGAAGCTCTAGCACGACCCGTTGGTGGGATACTAGATAATTGCAGTTTATCTTTGTTTTCAATTGATTTGATTGACTAACGGTGGTTGAAATATGATTGCACCTAGTTTGTTTATTCTTGAGAATCTTCTCTTCTGATATAAGATTCACTCAAACTAGCTCAGAGTTTCGACGAGGATCTTTAGAATGTTGTTAGTTCTAAAGACGATCTTGTGATAATCCATTTTTAACAGACTCCGTTCTGTGCGTGATTGATCACAAGAGATTCAAGTAATTGTGTGCAGGTTTTTATTGAAGATTTAAGAATAATTGAAGACAAAGAAGATATTGAAGATCTGACTTGGGTTTTATAATCTTTGGTGTGCACAATACTTGTTTGGGTAAAAGAGGATCCAATTAATAATCAGTTTATCCTTGTGGTAGATTGGATTGATTAATTGAGTAGATCGGCATCAACACAGTTCTTTGGATTAAAGGTGTTGTTGGATTAGTATTAATCGATTACCTTTGGGTGATTGAACATAAAATAGATTTAGACCCGGCGAAGGAGTTTATGTTGAGATAAACAGAAGAGCCTTTGTCCGACTCATATCACTTGGTTTAATAGAGTTGATACCAAACAAATTTCTTGTTCCTTTACTGTTTGGAATACGAACCAAAGGGATTGTTCCAAGTACGTGACTTATTCATAAGTCGGAGGCGTGGGAATACAAACGGAACTAGGTGAACTATAGGGTTAGTTACTTGGTCTCAACTATACGATGTTAAGTGTAATTTTGTGTAGCGGCTTAATCCTGAGGGTATTCAATTATGGACTAGGTCCCGGGGTTTTTCCACATTTGCGGTTTCCTCGTTAACAAAATCTTTCCGTGTCAATTACTTTTATTTTCCGCATTATAATTGTTTTATTATAATTAAAGTAAATTACACAAAAGTTAATTCCTATTTACTTGATAAGCAATCCTATTGTGTTTGGTTAAGTCCGAACCTCTATATCAAGTAAAGATACTTCGTTGTTGTATTGTCTCGATCTCGTATCCATAGACGATCACACGAAGTGTGAACCGATTAGTTGTATTTTATCGACTCAGTCCATGGACAATCACTTTCGGAGAAAGGACTTATAGGTAGGAAAAGTTTTATCTTGAGGTATATTTGGGTACCCTCGCCTTTTCAAGTTAGGCCAGTTCGGACTAACCTTTTATCAAGTGGACACTGTGTTGAAATATTCCTTGAGTGATTGTAGCTCCAAGAGGTTTATACACAGTGGGTCTTGTATAGGTTGTGATCAAAATAAAAGATTGTGGTGCATTTGGGGACCCTCGTCTTTTCAATAAAGATTAAAATTGCAAAAATCATCTTCCAAAACCTTAAAATTTAAATAAATAAATCTAAAAAACATGAAGATGAGACATAGCTATGTGTACTCACAATAATGGCTATTCCAAACCCTAGTTATTCTTTTAAAAACACAAGAAATAAATTCTCATAAGAAGATTTACTAGACAAAACGAACTCTAAAAACCAATCATGATCACAAGCACTAATCAGAGTTCAAGTACGGAAGCTTCACTGGTTCCAAGACCTTCAATCTTATGACAGACAGAATTGACAGCATCTTCAGACACGGAATTTAGACGATCCTTAAGTCGTGTCTTCATTAGAGAAAGTTCGGTGTTGACCTCTATCAATTCAGTTCTTAACCCATCTAGATATTTTAGACTGTTAACAAGCAACAGTTTCGCATTGTTAAACTTTTCGATAAAGTTTTGAACAACTTCATTAGAAATCTCTTCATTATCCTCAATATAAGACAAGTTATTAGGAGATGGAGAAGACGTGTCATCAACTTCCACGAGAGACCCTTTTTCCTTCTCCTCGAGTGTGAGACCAAAACCCTTATCAAGAAAACCTCTTGGAAAATAACAAGTTCCTGAAGGTGATGCCATTCTTGACAAAAAAATAACTCGAAGTACTTTTAAACAGGTGGGATTGGTATTTAAATTGTTTCACAAAAACCTTGAGATTAGGGTTTCCAAAGTCGGTTCGTGCCATGTAACAAGGATACCCGTACAAACACGAGCTTGGCCCATTATTCATAAATAACTCAAAAGGAGAAGTACACAATAAATATGACTATACAACGACAATGTCTGCCTCTGTGAGAAAACTCGCAGATCTTAGCTCAATAAAAATTGTATTTATACAGAAGAACAATTTTTAGAGTAAGAGTAGCAATTTCGACAAAGCAAAAAGATTTAAGGTTAAGAAACCACGATTTGTCAAAAACCAGGTACAAATACTTAAGCAGAAATGTTTGTGAATAATCATCCAACTAAGAACGATAAGAGGATAGCATAGAAAATCAGAAAAACATTTTGCTATCAAGTATACCTGAAAATATATATCTCACTCTATCAGGATTTTTATTGAGAGTTAGAATTCAACCTTGTAATTAATTAACACAAGTATGAGCCTTGAGCTCATCAAATGAACGTTGTTTCTGGTTAAACCTCTTTTTCCTGATCTTTGGAGGGAAACCATTATGATGTGAAAAGTTATCATAAAATTTACTATCATCAAAGTATGACGCATAGTGATGATTCTTACCTGAAGAAGTTACATAGGGAATTGTCAGCCTGTTGATGATATCTTTATACCCTTCAATTATCCTTTTTAGGTTGGCTTCCATCTTTCCATTGCTTCCTTCTTCTGGTACCTTATTCACATCATGAACAACGTAATCTCCCTTCTTAATTGAAGAATATCCATGAGTTCTTCTTCGATGAGATGGTTAGGAAGACTGGTTCGTATCTGAACATTTGAGGAACACATTGAACAAACTTTCCTGGTAGGGTACATAGGGTGAGTACTAAAGCCAATTGGTTTAGACATACGAATGTCAGTTACACCTTTGAGAATTAAATCTAAGGTGTGTTGAAGACGAATAATAGAATTGTCATTCAACCCAGAATTCCTCTTTTGTTCACAAATCCCTTTTGAATCACAAAAGAGACACACTTTCTGATCATCTGAGTGATCAGCTAAATAAACAGTCTTATCACCATTGTTGGGAGAATTCTTCCTTCCGTGTGATGTGGATTTTCCTTGATTATAGGAAGACACATGCACATCTTTTTCAACGGGAAGGGATTTCAGTTTTGCTTCTGGAACTGATTCTCTTACAGTTAAATCAAAAGAAATAGGTATGGTGGAATCTTCTGAACACTCCTGAAAGGAGAGTTTACTTAACAGGTGTTCAATTTTCAAGGCATCCTTTTTGAGATTTTCTTCTTGAATAATCTTAAATCAAGAGTCACGCTCACTTACCATACCAACAAGGATGTTGACTTTGTGTTTCAATCGGTTGACATTATCAGCTTGGATTCTAGCAGGTTTTAGAATCACTGCACTCTCTTCGGCTGCATTCCTTTCAACTTCAGAGTCAGACTCATCAGTAAGGTAGTCAAGCAAACACTTGTCAATGCACGTCTGTTTCCTTGGAACACAAGGTTCTTCTATATTTTAGATTGACAAATCTTTCTCTTTAATAGACTTTATAGAAACAGAGCTTTTATTTCTGGCGATGCATTTATCAGAGACAATATCGTACATCCTCATATCGATACAAACACAGACTTATGAGGTCTTTAATGTGTTTGCCTGCTATGATACCAATTGAAAATGCGGGGGTCTAAAAACCACACCCAACAATTCGTTTGGAAATC
Source organism: Papaver somniferum (assembly GCF_003573695.1). NCBI lineage: Eukaryota > Viridiplantae > Streptophyta > Magnoliopsida > Ranunculales > Papaveraceae > Papaver > Papaver somniferum. Next base: position 18,424,047 of record NW_020622492.1, read on the forward strand.
TGAGAGGACTTACTCCAATATACTTCTAGAGAATCAACTAGACAGTCAGACTCAATCTAGAGTAAAGTATATGAAAGAGCTTAATATCTCTATCTCTTAATTCAATCCGCAATCAACAAATAGAAATCTGCGAGCCCGATTGAATATAAGAGGAGTTACTTGAACGGTACCAAAGGCCAATGTTCAAGTGTCAGTTAATGCAAATAAATAACCAAAGGTTGGATATTATAATTGATTGATCTTAACCCACATCCTGTGATATTTCAATTATATAACAAAATATAACGCGGAAAAGAAATAACACAGACACCAGAATTTTTTTAACAAGGAAACCGCAAATGCATAAAAACCCTGGGACCTAGTCCAGATTGAACAACACACTGTATTAAGCCGCTACAGACACTAGCCTACTACAAACTAACTTTGGTCTGGACTGTAGTTGAACCCTAATCAATATCACACTGACTCAAGGTACAGTTGCGTTCCTTACATCTCTGATCCCAGCAGGATACTACGCACTTGATTCCCTTAGTTGATCTCATCCACAACCAATAGTTGCTACGACCCAAAGTCGAAGACTTGATACACAAATCTGTCTCACACAGAAAAGTCTATAGATTGAATAAATCTGTCTCCCACAGAAATACCCAAGAGTTTTTGTTTCGTCTTTTGATAAATCAAGGTGAACAAGAACTAATAGATAAACCGGACTTATATTCCCGAAGAACATCCTAGTGTCAATCACCTCACAATAATCTTAATCGACTAGCGAAACAAGATATTGTGGAATCACAAACGATGAAATGAAGATGTTTGTGATTACTTTTATCTTGCATATCGGAGAAATTAATCTCGGTTCAATTATTTCAATTGTACTCAATACGATAGAATCGGGAAAGATCAGAGCACGCAACTACAAAAAAATAGTTGGGTCTGGCTTCACAATCCCAATGAAGTCTTTGAAGTCGTTAACCTACAGGGTCTCAATGGAAACCTAAGGTTAAAGGATAATCGACTCTAGTTATGCAACTAGTAACACACATGAGGTGCGGGGATTAGGTTTCCCAGTTGCTAGAGTTCTCCTTTATATAGTTTTCAAATTAGGGTTTTCAATCCAAGTTACCTTGGTAACAAAGCATTCAATATTCACCGTTAGATGAAAAACCTGATTCAACCAAGCTAATATCTTTCAACCGTTAGATCGAACTTAGCTTGTTACACACAAATGAAATGTACCCTCATTTAGGTTTATGTAACCGTACCTAAACATGTACACCATGTTGGTTCACAAATAGTTAACCGAGGTTAGTCATATGATTACTCTCATATCAACCTTATTCATCTTAACCATAACTAGTTCAAATGACTCAAATGAAACTAGTTGAAAAGTTGTTCAATTGCTATATTCTCATAAAATTATACAAGAACACAATTGAAGAAAAATCGGTTTGATTCACTCGAATCAATCATGAACATTATAGCCACGGTTTGCAAACATTGCATTCCTTATTATATAAAAGTTTATGTTCATGTTTAAAACCGATTTTAGAACTTTAACCATCAAGTATGCAAACGGGTATGCATACTTGAAATACCCAGACTAAGATTGAGTTACGCCAGTACGCAAACTTCAAATCCCAGCAGAAATTCTCGGACATGAACCTGTACGCCAACATGCAAACGGGTACGCATACTTAGGTTCTCGGATTTCTCAAACCAATAGGTACGCAAACGGGTGCGCATACTATGGTTCCCGGACATGGATTACATATGTGCAAGAGTGCACAATATGACATATCCAATAATGGTTAAGTGTTCTAAACTCTTATTTCAATCATTGAAACTTTCTTAGAGGATGACAATAGCCGTTTTCACACATTATTAACATCAAAGCAATTTTCAAGTTATTGAAATAATCATTACGAACATTCCAAGAAAACACTAAATGATTGTATCACACAAACCATATAAGATGTTACTCGGCGATTTTCACATGATATAAGATGAACTTGGTCGAGGCCAAAGCTTTCCAACACATATTTCGAGAAATATGTAAGCGAGTTAAACTCAGCTCGAAATCTCAAATGTGTATATAGAAACTATATCGTAATACGACTTATGTCTCAATATACGAGATAGAGTAGAAATAGACTTTCCAAGTGATAGATGAGTTTAAGTCTCCACATACCTTTTGTCGATGAAGTTCCACAAGCTCCCATTAGTAGTTCTTCGTCTTCAAATGATGAGCGCTGTGAAAACTAAGCTCAACTACACAATATATGTCCTAGTCCGAGACATCTATAAATAGGCTAGATATCAAGACTTATGGTTTTGATCACTAACATTGAAAAACATGCTTGAGATAGCAACGCATGCGAGTTTGACCGAGCAGTGCTCTAACAAAGATTACAGTCTCCTTGCTTAAAAATCATCAAGATGAGTATTTTTATACTCACCATTTGAGACTTTTTCACGTTTCAAAGTTAGAGTTAGAATTTTTAACTCTAATTTTGTGTTTACCATTCGGTTTCTAAAAGTTATCATAAAACTCACTATCGTCATGAAGAGAGATGAAGTTGGAAACTTTACCTGGGTTCTCCTGTCTTTGAAAAGTACAAGGTAATTGCCTATGAGATCGCTGTAACCTGCAATCATCAAATCTGTGTTTGCAAGTTGAGCAGTCTCTGTAACCGGTAAATCCTTAGATTTCCTAAGAAATTGAGTTATTATTGGAACCCAGGTATGTGAATACTTCTTTAGGTGTTTTTTCGAAATTGTAAAAAACTTATGTTCTTTGTTCAGTTTGATGAGTAAGTTGTACTAGCATTCCTGGAAGGTGCCTTGATTCGAGAACCAGTATCCTTCATTTTAAAACCTAAAGGTTTTGTCTTTTGAATGTCAGTAACTTCTTTTAATATGAGATTCAAGGTGTCTTGATTAGACTCAATCTGATTGTTTTTAAATCTAAGCTTACACTTCCTCTGAACATGTCCTTCTGTTTTGCAGAAGTAGCAAAGTTTATGAACCCTGACAGGGTCAGTTTGCACAGATTTAGCACAAGAACTTTTCTTTCCAAGAGATACAGTTTTTCTAGGTCAGAGAAACATAATTGATCATCCTTTGTCAAAGAGCTAAGACTTTGAGCATGGCCTTCTAAAAGAGATTTACTTGAGCTCGTGAGTGTCATTGGCAATTACATCCTCCAACTATTTTATTTTTAAAGTGACATGTATAATGATAATTTCTTAGATTCATACGTACTACATGGAGTTGGAGGAGTCTCCAGAAGACATTGAATTTCCAAGGAATTTTTCTCAAGTTGAGCCTCAAGTGAAATAATTTGAATATTTACTGCAACCTTTTCCTCAATAAGAATCCGGATTTGTGAATCCTTTTCATTAAACTTACCAATAAGATTGTTGACATTGTTTTTCAGTCTATTAACCTCGGAAGTCTAAATTCCTAGATGATTAAGAATCTCAGTACTTTCTTTGGCTGCTTTCCTTTCTATTTATGAATCAGATTCATCAGTAAGATAACATGGATACCAATTGTCAACAATGGATTGCTTTATGAGAACCGAAGGTTCATCTAATTTAGAAACGTAGGGAGATCCATCTCATTAATAGAATCCATAAAAATTTTTTTTTCAATAACTGGTGATACGTTAACAAAGACTGTGAAAAGACGAAGGTACCCAAATATACCTCAATCTAAAACTTTTCCTACCTATAAGTCCTTTCTCCGAAAGTGATTGTCTATTGACTGATCGAGACAATACAACTAATGGATTCACACTTTGTGTGATCGTCTATGGATACGAGATCGAGATAATACAACAACAAAGTATGTTTACTTGATAAAAAGGTTCAGACTTAACCAAACACAATAAGATTACTTATAAAGTAAATAGGAATTAACGTTTGTGTATTTTACTTCTAATTATAATAAAAACAATTATAATTGCGGAAATAGAAAAGTAAAAGACACAGAAAATTTTTGTTAACGAGGAAACCGCAAATGCAGAAAAACCCTGGGACCTTGTCCAGAATTGAATACTCTCAGGATTAAGCCGCTATACAAAATCAAACCAACTTCGTATATTTGAAACCAAGCAACTAAACCTATAGTTCACCTAGTTCCGTCTGTATTCCCACGCCTCCAACTTATGAATAAGTCACGTACTTGGAACAATTCCTTTGGTTCGTATTCCAAATAGTAAAGGAACAACAAATCTGTTTGGTAGCAACTCTTTTCAACCAAGTGATGTAAGTTCGACAAAGGCTCTTCTGTTTATCTCAATAAAATCCTTCGTCGGGTTCTTAGATCTATCTTATGATCAACTACCAAAGGTAATTGTTAAGATTTTGTAATCAATACTTCTAATCACCAAGAATTGTATTGATGCCGATCTATACAACTAATCAATCTAATCTACCACAAGGATAAACCGATTATAGTTGGATCCTCTTATATCGAAACAAGTATTGTGCACACCAAAGATTATGGACACCAAATCAGAAATCTTCTATATCTTATTTGTCTTCAAATCTTCTTAGATCTTCAATAAACACATGCACACAACAACTTGAATCTCTTGTGATCAATCACGCACAGAACGGAGTCCGTTAACAATGGATTATCACAAGACGTCTTGAGATCTACAAACATTCTAAAGATCCCTGTCGAAACTTCGATCTAGTTTGAGTGAATCTTATATCAGAACAGAATATTCTCAAGCATAAACAAACTAGGTGCAAACAAAGTTCAACCACCGTTAGTCAATCAAATCAATCGAAAACACAAGATAAACCGCAATTATCTAGTTTCCCAACAACGGTACTAATAGAACTTCTCAATCCCAAAGAAGACTTTAAACTGAGCGGTCGTAAGAGATTTCTCCTAATTAGGTTACTCTCCTCTCGGAATAGGTGGCTTCACCAGTAACAACACAACCGAGGAAGTTTGCTGTCACGGAGGATTAGTTTGCTAGAAATGCAGACTTTCATATTTATACACAAGGAAGTTTGGACACCAAAGAATCTCCAAAACCGAAAATATTCTCAAGATATGCAATATATTCCAAATTCGGTTTCCATAATTCCTGGAAATGCTCTGTCCAAAATATTGACCGAAAATCTCTTTGGAAAATCTCCAACTAGTAAATGCACATTACTAATTCTCATTTTCCTAAAATAAAATTAAAAACCTTAAATAAAAGATTCTTAACTTGTTTATGTTTCTATCCTGGGATTTTTTTCCTTTAGCTATCAAGGAATAACTTTGAACAATTAAAGATTAGCGTTACTGCACATGTTCAAAGTATGTCGTCATCCTTACTTTATAAGTCCTCTTTCATACTTACAACCTTGAAACCGATTTGCCACACTTCCGAACAAGTTTAGAATTGGTTCTTCTGACTTTCAAGAAATATGTGATTGATCAAGAACACTCAATCACAAATCATGGGTTTCACGGTTCTACCAAAACAAGTTTCAGTTCAACCTCCATGTGAGTATTGTGCATAGTCACACTAGGTTTCCAAAAATTCGGTTGACTAGGTACTAGGATCGGTTCCCCACATATATATGGTATCTAACTTTTACTTGCTGCACATGTCCATAGGATCGGTTTTCCTTTGCCTAAAAACGTGTTGCACATGTCCATAGGGTCGGTTCCCCTTTCTGCTAAAAACTTGTTGCACCTCATACAAGGATCGATTACCCTTTGTGATGTGTTGCACCTCTTACTAGGATCGGTTCCACTTTACCCAGAGTCAGTCATACACAAAATTACAAACTCGATCGTACCATCTCAGGTGATTACTTAAGATCGGTTTCACTAATAAAAGTCATACCAATACAAAAGTCAGGCCTTTGTGAATAGTTTTACCAAGAACACAAACATGTCATGGGAGATTATACTAATCACACATATTGGTAGTTCAAATAATATGCAATGAAGAACAATACCAATAATGCCTGGCGATTTCCTTTTCGATTCACTAAAGAAGTTCATGAATTTACTTCCTTAAAACACATGTAAAACATTGTTTCCTAGGATGAAATCCTCACTTCGTACCCATACATAATCACAATAGCTTTTAAACGATTATGTCGATGTCTTATCTACAAAGTTTAATGGTTAAGCAATAAACCTCGTATCGTATTCCTTAATACTATGTCTAACTAGAGTGTTCATGCTTCGCAGTTTTGTTTTCAATATGCACGACTTGAAAGATACGTTAGGGAATGAAACAGTTCAAGTCAAATATCACTAACCTCAAGTGGGAAGATGATGTTGTCGTTGTAGCTTCTTACTTCCTCACTTCTTCAAGTCTTCGCAATACTTGTAATGTCTCATATCATAATACTTTCAAGCTAACCTATACGAAGTTGAATCTAGTACATAATCAAACGACTCTTTAAATGAGTTTTGATTCACTAAAACATGACAACCAAACTTACATACCAATGCTTGGTGGGTTCAACCGAGCTATGCTCTAACAGACTGCACTCTTGTCCATAATACAGATCGCTTCAAACACAGACTTATTAAGTCTAACAGTGTTTGCCTGCTTTGATACCAATTGAAAACGCAAGGGATACCGAATACACCCAACTTTTCCATTCGACAATCTATATAGACAAAACTTAATACAATAGCAAGTAGACCAACTGAATGATCCTTGACAATATGTATATATAGTTTATATCTCAACCTCTACTCAATCAGTATGTATATAGACACACGGTCACGTGAACCTGAATGTTAAGCAGAGTACTTGGACGATCCCAAAAATCAATATCCAAGATCAATCTAGTCGTATCCAAATAATTCAATCGAATTTCTTCCAAGTGATTAAACTTGTTATCTATCTTTCAAGATACGAATTCTACAAGAAACAAGTCTCGTAATCGACTACAATTAAGCGGATTGAATACGTACAAACCTGTGTAAATCCAATTATAAAGATTAACAGTATAATGCGGAAAAGGAAAACACAAGACACCATAAGTTTTGTTAACAAGGTACCGCAATAGCAGAAAACCCCGGGACCTCATCCAAATATGAACACCACATTGTATTAAGACGCTACAGACACTAGCCTACTATCAGACTTCAGACTGAAATGTAGTTGAGACCGAACCCACCTCTAAGAGATTCAGATACAGTCGTGTTTCTTACGTCTCTTGAACCCCGCATGGGTCTATGCACTTGATTTTCTCGGATGACGTCCTTTACAACCTAAGAGTTGCTTCAGCCGAAGTGAAGACTTTTGATACCAATCTTTTTCTAACATATAATCCTGTTTGATTTCCGTTTAGATCAAAGATCAAGGTGTGGAAATCTGTTTGCAATAGACAGAGCTAGAAAACTACACAAATATGGAATTTACGACTCCCGAAGAGCAGCCTAGATTCTTAACCACCTCTCATGAACAATCTTCAAAAGATCAACTAAGATCAGTTTTCAGATATCTATCTCGAGGAATCACAAAGTCTGGGACGAAGAGAACTTTGGGATTTCAATGTATCTTGACTGAAAGAGATTACGAGAACCTCGACAACAGAAAATCAAGATCATGATACACAAACTATCAAGGTAAAAATAGTCGGACCTGACCTCACGAATCCCCAAAGCGAAGTCTTTTAGTCGTAGACCTAATTATGTTTCTCAGAGGAAACCTAGGTCAATAGAGGACGACTCTAGAATCAACTAGGACACAAAGTGTCAGGGATTGATTTTCCCAGTTGAAAGAGATGTTTTATTTATAGTTTTTCCAAGACCAGTCGTTGCTGAGAATTCAAGCTAAGATAACTTGAGAATCAAGCAAACTATATTCTTTAAAAGTACAATAAAAGAATATACATTTAGGTCCGGTTACAGAACCGTGTATAATGACAATTCGGTTTGGAAAGTTGATGCATGTCACTGATGCAAAAAATTAATAAATATATTTCCCACTAATTAACTGGTAATATAGCAGTAGTAAGAGATTGTTCCCACAGAGAGCTGTGTAATTGATAGGTAATTTGTATTAGAAAAATAAAGTAAATAACACAAAAGGGAGGTTTTGGTTGTAAGATAAATAGAAATACAATAAAGAAGAAAAGAGATGATTAAGGAATCCTTCGCCGTTACCAAGCGTTAACTAGATTAGCATACTTATCTATCATTCCTAAGAACCATTCATCACCAACCGTATAATAACAGCTAGATCAGTGTTACCCCCAAAACTCCTTCAATAACTGGATACGGAAGTTCTCGACTATCAGATTCTATCCAACGAACCACCAAGTAGTAGATCACTCAAGGTGTAATCCAATAGAACGCCCTAAGCTTTGTGAATTTAGGTTGATCCCAGTAGTTAAACCCTTATATCAAGGTACTTGCTAGTGTTGTTTTCACACACGATTGCTCCACAGAATCCCTCTGTAAGGTATCGTGATTTCTACTTGTGTATAGAGTTAATCGACGATTGCTTATCTCATAACTTCTACTAGCAATAGAACAACCAATAGACTAATCTGGTATGCATCCCAAATCAACATATGAATCACTCATAAACCCTATATATGGTAAAGACAAACGATGATGATAAAAACTCTCAATAGATTTTTATTATTAATAAAGCTTCGCGCTTAGAACATTGAATTCATCTTTAATCAACAAAGGATTTAGCTACTCATATTACAAAGAAGATGAATAATGGTGGTTTCCCCTTAAAGGGGTAAACCCTAGGTTTTTAATGCAGAACATGTGATATGAGATTGATCGATTGATCTTCTTTAGAAGGCCTAATACCTTTTTATAGGTTTACATTGCTTGGCCATCAAGTATCTAGTTATGTTCAAGAAACCGACCCGAAAATACGAAATAAGGATCCTAACCGTGAGTTTGGGCCTTCACAAGTATGCATACCCGTTTTTATACTTGTTAAGTATGCGTACCTCAAATTCCATCAGAAATTTTCGGAACTAAGGTATGCGTACCCGTTTGCATACTTTACTGTCTTCGGTATTCGATAAAAGCTTGTTTTAGCCACAACTTCTTTGTCCGAACTGGGAATGACCTCATTATTTTTGCATTCTTTTTATCTTTCAATTCTCTTCAAGATGGTGATGGGAAATTATTAATTTGAATGAGTTAATCTCGGTTTTTAGCCCGTGTCTTGATTTTGAGCGTCTTTGCTCCTTTTCGTCGCACTTCTTCCACTTCTCTTGGACTTGGGCACTTGGATACTTGGAATACTTCTCTTCTTAGATCTTTTCAGAACTTTGTAGCTCATTTTTGGATGCTTCACCTATTAGAGGAAAAAAAGAAGAAAACAATAGTAATAATACGAATACATGCAAGAATAATAGCTAAAACAAGTATGGAATGGTACTAAAATCATATGAATTATGCACTTATCAAATTCTGCCACACTAGCTTTTGCTAGTCCTCGAGCAAACTAAATAAAACTGAACCTAAATATATCAAATCCATCTCATTGAGAGAACGGTTACACTTAGCATGTATAACAAGCATTTAAACCCCTGGATGTCCCTAGTGGACGAGTTATAATCTCGTGAGGGTTTACAAGAGGTATACCCACAAACCTACTCCAATTTCTCGCCTTGGAAGAACTATTAAGGATAGATGCAAAGTAGAAATCCAAATACTTAGCTTGCGTAAGTTCTTTAGCTGCAAACATCCCACAAACATTCCAATCACCACACATAAGAAATTACTTACGCGTGACATTCAATCTGTTTGCAAAACTCTACTAAGATAGTGTAATGACCCGTCCCTCCACCGATACGGTCCCCACTTAGCCATTGCGGATATCCGGCAGTGTGGGTTTTTAGCGGGCATCACTGTGGTATTCCAGCAGCAACTTCCCGGATGGTCACCCATCCCTGGATTGCTCCCGCCCGAGCACGCTTAACTGGAGAGTTTTCTGCCAACTCTGGAGCCAATTGTGCTGAAAAGGCCTCAGTATAATGTAGACGTTCCTTGCCTCTTGTGAGACCAGTATCTGGCATCACACTCCAGCATACTCTCCCACCCGAGCACAAGCGAACTGTCCCTAGTTGTATCCCAACTAACACCGATACTGTTCCCACTTACCCACTGCGGTTATCCAGCAGTGTGGGATTTTAACGGCACTACTGCGGACATCCTGTAGCAGCTTCCCGAGAGGTCACCATCTTGTGACTACTCCTGGCCGAGCACTTTTAACTGAGAAGTTTTTTCCACAACTCAATCAAGTGAACCCATCAGACCTCGGTTATAGGAAAGGATGAACCATTACTTATATTTCATTCGGCCAACCACTACCGAATATCGGAGTATTACAATACCACCACCTTAAATTGGAGTCGTCCTCGACTCCGGAATATATACTCAAGCCCAGATCTCCGACGTTCCCTCCCCCTCATGAGAAGCACCTGGACCACTAACCCCGTCCAGCGTACCTTCCCACCCTCGGCAGGTGAACCGTTGTCGGCTCTGATACCATTTGTAATGACCCGTCCCTCCACCGATACATTCCCACTTAGCCACTGCGGATATCCGGCAGTGTGGGGTTTTTCGCGGGCATCACCGCGGTATTCCAGTAGTAACTTCCCGGATGGTCACCCATCCCTGGATTGCTCCCGCCCGAGCACGCTTAACTGGAGAGTTTTCTGCCAATTCTGGAGCCAATTGTGCTGAAAAGGCCTCGGTATAATGTAGACGTTCCTTGCCTCTTGTGAGACCAGTATCTGGCATAACACCCCAGCATACTCTCCCACCTGAGCACAAGCGAACTGTCCCTAATTGTATCCCAACTAACATCGATACTGTTTTTCCCACTTACCCACTGCGGTTATCCAACAGTGTGGGATTTGTAACGGCACTACTGCAGACATCCAACAACAGCTTCCCGAGAGGTCACCCGTCTTGTGACTACTCCCGGCCGAGCACGTTTAACTAAGAAGTTTTTCCCACAACTCAGTCAAGTGAACCCATCAGGCCTTGGTGATAGGAAAGGATGAACCATTACTTATATTCCATTCGGCCAACCACTGCCGAATATCGGGGTATTACAGATAGTCATCGTACTTGTTGCAACGTTTGTCACAACACTCACATACTGAAATCACATGGCTAGATAAGAAAATGGAAATGGAAAAGTGAAGTGTGAAAATGTTGACTAAAGTGAAAGATGTTACCCACAATACTTGTATGAATGTCGTCAAAGGATTCTTATTTATAGCACAGTATTTGAGAGAAGCACCCATTTAACTCGATCACATGATTAGATACTCTAAGCGCATGTTCCTTTTCAGCAAGTATGTGATAGTTGCCTTGGATCCTGCATTCCACGCTTGTTTAGGCGACGGAGACAGGGACAACGTTTCACACTTACTGTTATCCAAGTGTCGAGAACCTCACCAATAGTCTTTTTAGACTTGCTATATAATGATGATATGGTTTTTTTCATCGACTTCATGATTACCCCAACATTCCGGACTTATCATACAATTATTAATGTTGATAAATGAAGAGGAGCCTTATATATATGTTTTTATTTTTCTTTTTCTTTTTATTTTCTTTTTCTTTTTCCCGTCTCACTCTTTATGAGTGTAAGACAATTGTCTATGGGTATTTTATATACTAAACCAATGATTACCTTGCTACAACATCCACGGCAGTATCAGGATCCCACCAAATCACTTTAAAGAAACATATAACTGAAAAAATAAAAAGAAAGTGATTCAGTAATGATTAATTGCGAGGATGAATCTTTCAAACGACTACCATGCCATTTCTAGCAACCGAGTTTCACAGTCAATTATGAACGTATATATAAGGATTTTAGAACGATAAAGTGGAACTCAATCTATAGCCGTAAGAACTGTTTCAACCTAAAAAGGTTTAGAGTGTGTCATCCTAAATAGCTCATACAGTCGAACCTCTATAAATGAATGCTCTCGGGACAACGAAAAAATATTCGTTTAGCGGGGTTATTTATTTATCGATAAATGAATATCTAGACAATATTTTCTAAATTAAAAAGTTAAATTGTATAGGAAAAAATGTACAAGTATACCAGAAAATGGTCAATTAAAAAAATAAATCCAAAGATTAATTGGTGTCATTTCTAATTTACGTTATAGAAATGTGATCTTTTGAACTATCCTAACGAGAATGATGCAGTTATGGAGTCTCCAACAGATAAAGAAATTATTAAGTCAGTAGTGAATAATGAGAATGATCCTGAACCAGATGATAGTAGCGTCGTACCAAATGTGTCATCTAAAGATGCTTTTAAAGTGATGGTCACTTTAAAAAGTTACTTGCTACAACACGAGCAAAATATTACAGAAATTGTGCAAGCATCGCATAAAATTAAGGATACGGTGCATTTTGGTTTGGGTGGAAGAAAAAGACAATCAACCATAAATGATTTTTTTTTTGAGTTCACTCCTACATATATTTTTATGTAAAATTTTCTGATTATGTATTTTGGTTTATATATATATATATATATATTTATATATATAATTCAGTAATTATTAGTTTATATTTCTATAGGGCCTTTAAGGATCCAATTTTTTTTTATTATTTAATGCATTAAGCGAGGTTATTTATTTATCACCTTGGCCCAAGTCGGGACCGGAGAAAATTATTCATTTGGCGAGGTTATTCATTTATCGAACATTCGTTTATCGAGGTTCAACTGTAATTAACTCCAAAATATGAAGTCTCAAGAACGCAAGAAATCAAAGAGTATTATTATTTTTTATTTATTTTATATGCAATCCAAACATGCTTAGATACTTCCCCACACTTAAACTCAACATTGTCCTCAATGTTCAAAACCGAAAATTCTGATTTCTGACATAACAGCCCTGAAAAACTCAAAACATGTACCAATGGGTAGGGAACTAGGAAAAACATCCTACATGAAAGTTGTTCGCCTACGTATTTTATATGTCTTTTCAAAAGGGAACGGTGTTTCGATAAACGGTCTGAATTTTATGGACCCCGTACTGACTGTCATGCAGTCTGAAAAAGTTCTGGAAAAATATCTAAACTCAAATGTCCAGGGCTATCGCTCCAACTTAACAGACTCATGAATTCAGATTTTCTTTTTTTTTTTAAAAGAAAGGCGAGTCTGTCCTATTTAAAATTTGGGTTCAACCACTCAAATCGGACTGCTTATGAAGTCTCGAGAGCTGTTTTTGTGACAAGTGCGCAGTCAGAAATTTCTGACGAGAATTCGTCAAAACTTTCATTATAGATATAGGACTTTGTAAAATCTAAGATGGGAATGCAAGATATGATATGAAAAACTAAGAAAAATAAAAACAAAAGGGATGGAGATACAAAACCGATGGGTTTTCTCCCATGAAGAGCTTGGTTTAACGTCGCCCGACGTTATTGTTATCGTCCGTACACCAATAATCTAAAAATTTGGTAATCCTTCCAAATAACAATCTGCAATTCAAATAACATCTTTATAAAACTATTAGCACAATATATAAATATTGAAGCTATCACTTTATTGAAGTTTCCCCCACACTTAGTCCTTTCTATACTCGGAAGTGGATAGAGAACATAGAATTCGGGAACTTCAAAAGGTTCCTCAACTTGGAGAACCTGCACAATACTCGAATCAAACACATCAAGTGGTGGATATTTAGAAGCAAAATAATCCGTTAAAACTTTTGAAGCAAACAACTCCAATCCTAAGTGAGGTATTTTCTTAAAAGTTGAGTTAACAACTCTTTGAGAAGCTAATTCAATTGGATGGAAAGGATCAGTAGATATAAAATTAAGCAAGGGTTTATAAAAACCTTGTATCGGATCCTCCTTCGTAAGTATTTATAGTGAATGATTTACCTCAAGTATATCGTGGTCCTCTATCAAACTATTGTTATCTAGCTCAATTGGGTCTTCCACGACTTTAATCATTTGGTTTCATTCTCAATTTCAATCTCCTCAACAATCTCGTCATCAAAATTAGAATCATCTCCTAAAACGTCTAGTTCATTGATGCAACTCCTAATTTCTTCGTTTGAGTACGTTACGCCATTTATAACAATAGTTATGTCATACCCAATCTCCTCCTTTTGAATAGGCGAATGATAAGCACGTATGTGCTACATTTTGTACCCATATTTATATTAGCTAGGACTCGATATTGTTGCTAATAATACTATTTTAATGCTTTTGTAGAAAGTAGAAGTAAATCCAATCATCCAAAAATAAATGACGAAATGTGAAACTAAAACAGTGCTTGCCACAAAAAAACAGCAAGGTTACTCGAGACACCAAAACGAGACAGAGAAGGGATGATACACAAGTGGGACGGTCTAATTGAAAACAAGGAGGTCAAGCACGTACACATGCTTTCCCCTGAATCATGGTTTCGTGGGGCTCAAAAGAACATTCGTGTGATTTTCAGCAAATTGCAAGTAGAAAACATTATAGTGGGTTACTATGCCATGTGTTGTCGCATATTTACACATCCGGTTTTGGGAAGTTGAAAAGGCATTAGCTGTTAAGGAAATCCTGTTAGGTAGTGGAATATTGGAACAAATAAATGGGTCCACGTGAATATCTTATTGGAGGGAGAAAAATGAATTAAAAAGATTTTGGTTTCTCACCGTGGGATTGTTTTTAAGTCTACCAAATATGCATGCAAGCAAAATGAAGAAGAATATATATGGGGAGATCACATTGATGACCACCATGCAAGTTTCAATTAAGGCTAATTGAGAGAATGATGACACACCTTTATTTGGGAGGCCGGCTTGGAGTTCTTTTCCAGAGAGGCCGAAGATAAAGAAAGGAGGCTACAGAGCCGACGAACAGAAGTAGAAAAGGAGGGCGGCTACTGGGAACAAAGAAGAAGGGAAGAAGAGGATCGATTTCCAGGTGACGACGGCAATAACGGTTTACTTTATCTTCTTTTTTTTTTAATTCATTTTGATGGATTTTGAGAAGTCCATTTCCATGTGTTGCTAAACTTTTTAGCTAGGGTTTTATGTTGAAACCACTTAGAGAATTAGACCACTTTCAAATTGATTACATATGGTTTTAAGGCTATTATGATTTGAATAAACTAACTCTTGATTCTGTTTATCGATTTAATTGAAATATGAGTTGTTGCTTCATCGGTTTGATATAACCTTTTTGCCTAATTGTTAGGTTCACGAATATTTTTGTCTCATTATTTGATATTTCATGCTTCGGTTAATTTCTTTGATGGGTTATGCTTAGAAGAGCCAAATAATATTTGTGAATCAATATTTTAGTTTCGCATAATTTCTCACTAATGCAATTTGATGGTGCATACTTGGGTTTAATCTTTTGATGTGCCATGCTTAAGGTGTCCCGGTGATATTTGTGACTCTAAAACATATAATAGGTGATGTCGATAGAACATGCGATAAATAAATATTCATGAGTTATGTATCATTTCAGTAATTGAATAGAAATAGTGATGGATACAATAAAACCCTGGTTACGGCTTTTTCATTGGACTCATTTTATTAGTTTGATTTTATTATTTCATTTTTAATTCTAAGAATATCAAAAACATCTTTTGTTGGTTAGCCGATTAGAGATATTGATTATTGGTATTTTCACCGCTCCCTATGGGAACAACTCGTACTTGCCTCTGTCTACTAGTTGGACACCGTGCGATTGCGGTTATCACAAATAGGCATCTCCGGATCCTATCAGCGAAGGATTTTCATTATGATCCGGAGTTGGAATAGTCGTATCATTGTTGCAAGGACTTTCGAGAGGCTGTTCATCTTCATCAGAATCATTGTCAACCTCAAAATCGTCAACATCCCAACGACGTTCGAATTCCATGTCTATGGCCTTTTTAATTTCGTCAAGAGTCTCTTATGATGCACCGGCTTCTTCCAGTTGGTTGTATCGCGCATATAGTTTTCTGATGTTAGCACGCTTTCCACCGTTATGCAAAATCTCCTCTTTTGGAAAGAGTGAAGGAAAAACACGATAAAGAGGAATAGGTTTTGATTTAATATCATAACTTTTTAGTTCCAAACTCTCTGTCATCTGCACATTACTAGAAAACAATTTCCAGAAGCATAAATATCCTTCCATCCTCGTGATTGTTCACTTACACGCCCGTCATAAGATTGTTGACATGTATGAGAACATCCGTAAGGTACCATGGGATATTGATCATAGCCAAAAGATTGGTTTTGATTATACCCATAGGATGGTTGATAGTTGTCATATGAATGAGATTGAAAACCATATTGATTACCACTTTTGTATGTGCCATCTTGTGCTCCGTACATGTTATTTCCATAAGGAAACATGATGACTCACAAGAAAAAGAAAATTAAAACAAAAATCTAAAAAAAAAAACAAAAAAAAACAAGCTAAACAAATAACAAATCGATTAGAGACTGCTCCCCGGCGGCGGCGCCAAAGTTTGATGCGTGTCGTTAATGCAACAAATTAATAAATATATTTCCCACTAATTAACTGGTAATATAGCGGTAGTAAGAGATCGTTCCCACAAAGAGCTGTGTAATTTATAGGTTATTTGTATTAACAAAATAAAGTAAATAACACAAAACGGGGGTTTTGGTTGTAAGATAAATAGAAAGACAATAAAGAAGAAAAGAGATGATTAAGGAATCCTTCACCGTTACCAAGCGTTAACTAGATTAGAATACTTATCTATCGTTCCTAAGAACCATTCATCATCAACCGTATAATAACAGCTAGATCAGTGTTACCCCCAAAACTCCTTCAATCACTGGATACAGAAGTTCTCGACTACCAGTTTCTATCCAACGAACCACCAAGTAGTAGATCACTTAAGGTGTAATCCAATCAAATGCCTTAAGCTTTGTGAATTTAGGTTGATCCTAGTAGTTAAACTCTTAGATCAGGGTTTACTTGCTAGTGTTGTTTTCACACACGATTTCTCCACAGAATCCATCTGTAAGGTCTCGTGATTTCTACGTGTGTAGAGAGTTAATCGACGATTACTTATCTCATAACATCTACTAGTAATAGAACAATCAATAGACTAACCTGGTATGCATCCCAACTCTCAATAGACTTGTATTATTAATAAAGATTCTCGCTTAGAACATTAAATTCATCCTTAATCAACAAAGGATTTATCTACTCATATTACAAAGAAGATGAATAATGGTGGTTTCCCCCATAAAGGGGTAAACTCTAGGTTTTTAATGCATAACTTGTAATATGAGATTGATCGATTGATGTTCTTTGGAAGGCCTAATACCTTTTTATAGGTTTACATTGCTTGGCCATCAAGTATCTAGTTCGGTTCAAGAACCTGACCCAAAAATACTAAATAAGGATCCTAATTGTGAGTTTAGGCCTTCATAAGTATGCATAACCGTTTTATACTTGTTAAGCATGCGTACGGGTATGCGTACCTCA
The DNA here is from genome assembly GCF_003573695.1 of Papaver somniferum. Classification (NCBI taxonomy): domain Eukaryota; kingdom Viridiplantae; phylum Streptophyta; class Magnoliopsida; order Ranunculales; family Papaveraceae; genus Papaver; species Papaver somniferum. Next base: position 18,441,492 of record NW_020622492.1, read on the forward strand.
AATTCCATCAGAGATTTTCAGAACTAAGGTATGCATACCCGTTTGCATACTTCAGTGTCTTTGGTATTCGATAAAAGTTTGTTTTGGCCACAACTTCTTCGTCCGAACTTGGAATGACCTCATTCTTTTTGAATTATTTTTATCTTTCAATTCTCTTCAAGATGGTGATGAGAAATCCTTAATTTGAATGAATTAATCTCGGTCTTTAGCCTGTGTCTTGATTTTGAGCGCCTTTGCTCCTTTTTGTCGCACTTCTTCCACTTCTCTTGGACTTGGGCACTTGGATACTTGGAATACTTCTCTTCTTAGCTCTTTTAAGAACTTTGTAGCTCCTTTTTGGATGCTTCACCTATTAGAGGCAAAAAATAGAAAACAATAGTAATAATACGAATACATGCAAGAATAATAGCTAAAACAAGTATGGAATGGATACTAAAATCATAGAAATTATGCACTTATCACAAGTTAGTCAAAGAACTAAAAGCAATTTGATATTCATTCAAACATCTAAGTGTTTAATCATGATGCACATACATAAATGTTTAAATGATCAATGAAGTCTTAGAAATGTTTAAGAGTGAAAACGTGAGGTATAACAACCACACCCAATATTTTGTTCGGAAATCTGTATGGAATAAACTCCAATGTAATTCCGAGAGCACAAACTTAAAAGTGAGACTCAATCACGAAAGATATCAAAGAGCTTTATCTCTTTCTCAATGCAATCAGTAAATCAACCAAATATAAATTCGTGAGACTGATTGATATGAGAATAACTCGGATGGTACCAAAGACCGAGTGTCAATCAAGTCCTATCCAAAAAAACAAGGTCGGATTTATCAACTATGATTGAACTACGCACAACCTGTGATATTTCAATTATATAAACAAATACAATGCAAAAAAAGAAATAACACAAACACCAGAAATTTTGTTAACGAGGAAACCGCAAATGCAGAAAAATCCCGGGACCTAGTCCAGATTTGAATACCACACTGTATTAAGCTGCTACAGAATCTAGCCTACTACAAGTTAACTTCGGACTGAAATAAAGTTGAGCCTTAACCAAGTCTCACACCGATTAAGGTACAGTCCCGCTCCTTACTCCTCTTGAATCCCAGCAGGATTCTGCGCACTTGATTCCCTTAGCTGATCTCACCCACAACTAAGAGTTGCTACGACAAAGTTGAAGACTTATAAACAAATAAGTCTCCCATAGATAAGTATGTTTTGGTTTTTATTTCCGTCTTTAAATAAATCAAGGTGAACAGGAAACTCAGCTAATAATCCGGTCTTATACTCCCGAAAAGCAGCCTAGAAATATTAGTCACATTACAATAACCTAACTGATTAACATAAAAAGTTATTGCGGAATCACAAGAGTATGAGACGAAGAACTGTTGTGATTACTTTTTATATCTTACCTATCGGAGATAAATCTCGAGAAAAATCTTAGAGAATATATATTAAACTCAACACGATATAAAAAGTAAGATCAGAATATGCAACTACAGAGAAAATAGTTGGATCTGGCTTCACGAACCCCAAATGAAGTCTTCAAGTCGTTAACCTAGTAATGGTTTTGGAAAACCCTAGGTTAATAGAGAATCGACTCTAGTTTGCAACTAGTACACACGAGGAGCGTCGGGATTAGGTTTCCCATATGCTAGAGTTCTCCCTTATATAATGTTTCAAACTAGGGTTGCTTATAATCAAAGCTAAGATAGCTTAGTAACAAAGCAATTGATATTCACCGTTACATGAACTCCTGATTTAAGATTCAAGCTAAGTCTGCTTAGAAAATAAGCAATCAATCTCCAACGTTAGATGGTATTAGCTTGATACACACAAATGAAATACACTTATATCTAGATATGGATGAGACGTAGCTAAACGTATATAAGCGTTGGATCAATAATAGTTAACTGAAGTTATATTCATCTAACACTTTTAGATCAAATATGATAATCAATCAATCATGATATATAATCAAATGAATCTAATGTTCTTTAAGAGAGTTGTTCAAATGTTCACTATCTCATAGAAATATCCATTTGAAACATTTTTCGTTTGGTTTGTAATTGTACAAAGTACTTATACAAGAACCAATTCATGAACATAATGCCACGGTTTGAAAGACAAGTTCGCATACCTTATTTCATTAAAGTTCCAGGGACTTTAGTTCGCAAACTGAGTTCGCAAACGAACCTGAGTTCATGAGTATGAATTGTCATACTTACCGATTTTAGAACCTAACCAATGTGTTTGCAAACTAAGTACGCGAACCACAGTTCCAGACTTACCTAGTCATATCCGTTGGCAAACACTGTTCGCGAACCACAGTTCCGAACTTTTGACAGTTAAACCCATTCGCAAATACAGTTCGTAAACAAGAGTTCCGGACCTGAAGTAGTATTCACAGTTCGCATACAAGGTACGCATACTGTGACATATCCAGATATTGATAAAAGTTATAAACTCTCATTTAATCATTGAAACATCCTTAGAAGACAAAAATGGTAATCTTACACATACCACTAGCTTCAAGTAATTTTCAAGTGATTAATCGATCAATACGAAACTTCCCAAGTTAACATCAAATGATTGTCTCACACAAATCATGTAAGATGTTCAAGGTAATTTTCACATGATCATCTTGACTTAATATTTAGTTTCCAACAAATAAATTTTCTACAACTAAACTCGTCAAGTAGATGATGAAGTTTAGCTAAAGCTAAAAAGCTTCCAACGCGTATTTCGAGAAATATATAAACGAGATAAACTCGGCTCGAAATTTCAAATGTGTATAATGTAAAAGTCTATATAGCTATACGACTTAAACTCTTTAGAAGATAGAATAGAATAGACTTCTGAGTGATAGATAAGTTTTAGTCTCTACATACCTTTTGTTGATGGAGTTCCTCCAGTCTCTTCAGTAAATCTTCTTCTTCAATTGGTGAACGTCGTGAAGTCTAATGCTAAACTACACACTTCTATCCTAATCCGAGACATAGCTATAAGTAGACTAGAAAGTATATAGTTTTGATCAACTAAACTTGACAAACAAGCTTGAGATAGCAAGGCTTGCGAGTTCGATCGAGAAGTTTTGATCAACTAAACTTGACAAAACTATCAATACATATGGATTACAAAATAAATAAACTTTGTAGCTTTTGATCCATCATGCTTGATTTCCCTGGCTCTTCAACTTCCTTGAATTCTCCGTTACTTCAAGTTCTCCATCGATTCTGAATGTGTTCAACTCAGCATCATTGTTGTTGAAGATCCGTAGCAATAACAATATGAAAACGAAGGTTCTCAATCATTGTTATCCATGTCATAGTATTATTATATAGAATCAAAGTCCAATTGCATCACAACTTTGAAATAATACTATGGTGACATGTATCACTTCCCCTTAGTCAATACTTCCATCTTAGAATGAAAACCACTCCCCCTTACATAATGATCCATATACCATATGTATGTAGTGTGAACTACTAAATAATTCCCCCCCTTTTTGTCCATATAAATTGGCAAAGGTACGCAAACTAAGGGATCATAATGAATTCACAAAAGATAATTCATGACTAAAAGAAAACTATCAACTTTTTTCGATGATTTCACATAGTTAAAACTTAGTGTATTCATCAAGGAGTTTATTAAGATACAATTTAACCCCTCTAAATTCCAAAACCTCTCTATGCACAAAGATATGAAAATTAAGAACAAGTTCATTTAAGAACTCCCCCCCCCCCTTTAATGACATTCCCAAGAGAACAACATGAGCGACCTTACTTTTACGAGAAAAGAAGGATTTATTTGGACGTTAAAAAATCACATGGATTTGTATCCAGTAAAATCGAGTAAATAAACCACAAGAAGATCTTATTGATTAAGTTAATCGGAAATCACTCAACATAAGAAAACTTACGAAGTAAATACGGTACTTTCATATAATAGTGGATCAGGGAAAGATCAATACTGCGGAATTTCTAATAAAGTTAATTATATCTTTTATCAATATTTGCATAAAGACATAATAGACTTAACTTTTGAGCATATATGAGATAAAAATACAGTTCACGAACGCAAACACATATATATCTCATAAGAGATTTGCAATATATAAAACCAATAAGATTAAATACTGCAAGATCATCTTCCAAATAACTTAGAATTTAAATAAATAAATCTAAAACATTGCAAGATGAAAATCTTTCCAAATAGCTATGTGTAATCACAATTTTTTCTATATCAAACCCTAGTTATCCTTCTTAAACACAAGAATAAATTCTCATAAGAAGTTTCCTAGTAAGATTCTTGAAAAACTCTTTATCGTCCCCGAACTCCTTATCGCCAACAGACATTGGAACATAAGGTTCATCAAGAAATGAGTCCAGATCTTAGCACAATAGCTTTTATTTGTTGAATCTTCATCCTTGTTTGTTTTAACTCTTTAAGAACAACAAAAAACTTTTGAAGATTCAAGTTGTTAGCTCTTGGTTTCTTCATATTCTTCCTTTTTCTCTTCAAAGTTGTAGAAGAATGGGATTTCTCTTTTTCTTTAATGATTGACGGCTTCACAATCATATTGACATGTTTTCCATCAGAAGAGATGATGCTTAGAGTCTCCATAATTTTTAAATTTGGGTTTTGTGAAAACAACACAAATAAAACATCTCCACAAGCAACCTTTTGATGAAAAGAGTTTTAAGGAAGGAAAAAGACTACATGGATACGAAGGATATATATAGAGTAAGTAGGGTTCACGTACAATCAACACCCTAAAAGGCTAGAAATGTCGATTTGAACCTTTTTATTCAAATAGGGTGAAATATTTTCAATACCATTACTTGAAAATTAGAAATCAGTATGAATAGAACGAATGGAAATTCAAGTAATAATATTCAAGATATAAACTAGAATAGTTTCTGACCCTGGAGCCCGATTGTGCACAACTCTTGTCTCTTTTTAGAATACGGGCACATGAGACAAGATGCACTTTCAACACAGTTAGACTGTGTTGGGGTGAACAATAATCTGTTAACCACAAGGTTCCTGCACAAAATTATCAACATCCCTCTTAATAGTCCGTTTAGACCTAGTTCTTTTCTGTAGTGATCTAACCTTTTCCTTAGAAATTAACTTCTTAGGAGAGGAGTTAAATTTACATACCTCAGATGGATTTGAATTCAGAATAAGTTTGAGCTTGTTTGCTAATCGACTGGCTCTCCGCTGCAGTTTGTTGACATACCTTACTTTATGTTTGTACTTGAAATACTTAGAGATTTCATGACCCTTAAAAGTACAATAAGGACATGTCAATGTGGAGGATGGTTCAAGCACCATGGCAGAACATGCCGCTAGACAAAGCGATGCACCTAAAACATAAAAGGTAGAGTTTTCATTAGACAGAGAAAAGTCCATTTCATCTTCCAATGCAGTCGATGATTTATCTCCAGGAAAAATGTCAAGGTTGATATGAGTATTGCTACAATTATCAAAATTGATATTTTCATCAACGAGTGCTATGCTTGACATTTTATCTTCTGTAGAATCATAGTTATCAAATGTTTCATCAAAAGTTGCAGCAAGACCTTTGTTCCCAGTGTATTTTTTACGATTTGGACACTCATTAGAAAAATGACCAAAATCTTTACACTTGAAGCACTGTGGCATATCCTCATCACCATTGTCGACAGTATCTCTGTTTTTAGGAGGAACACGATCATGAGGCTTAACTGATGATCTAGGATGGTCTCTAGTGAAACGTTTACTTCTCTTCAAAAGAAGATCTCTAAACTGTCTTGTGATCAAAGAATCTGAGTTGTAAAGATCTTCATCTGATGATTCAGTCTCAATAAAATCATTCACAGAGTTGCCAACACTTTTACTTTATCAAGTAGATTAGTGTTCTTTTTTGCTTTGAATACAATATCCTTTCCATCTTTGGATAGATATTCGTTATCAAAGATCTTTAACTTTCCAACAAGAGTATTCCTGGGAAGCGTTTCAAGGTTATTTCCCTCATCGATGACATGTTTCTTAGAATCGCATCTAGCTGGTAGAGATCTGAGAATTTTCATCACAATGTCCTCTTCAGGAATAGTCTTACTCAATGCAAGTGATGTATTAACAATTTCAGACACTTTGTGATTAAACTCATCAAATGAATCTTCATCAGCCATACGAAGGTTTTCCCATTCAGAATTTAGGTTTTGAAGCCTAGATTATTTCTCAGAGGTATTCCCTTCAAATACGGTTGCTAAGATATCCCAAGAATTTTTAGACCAAGTGCACGTAGTCACACGGTGTTGAAGATCTGGGGTAATGGCATGGATAATAGCATTTAACCCGTATGAATTTTGCTTCGCAGCACTAATCTCGGTTTCACTATATCTACAAATATCCATTGCAACAGTTACACCGTCTACTGTAACCATTGGAGGATCATAGCCATTTACAACACGAACCCATGATTGAAAATCATGCGCTTGTAGAAAGGCTCACATAGCAATTTTCCACCATAAGTAATTCGAGCCATCAAAGACTGACGATACGTTTATAGAGATAACACTTTTGTTCATATAGTCAAATTGCCACAAACACATACTTCTGAGGTCTTAGCGTGTTTGACTGCTCAAATACCAAATGAAAACACGGGGGTATAACAACCACGCCCAATATTTTGTTCGACAATCTGTATGGATGAAAGTCCAATATAATTCCGAGAGCACCAACTTAAAAGTGAGACTCAATCAAGAAAGATATCAAAGAGATTTATCTCTTTCTCAATAAAATCAGTAAATCAACTAAATATAAATTCATGAGACTGAATTGATATGAGAATAACTCGGATGGTACCAAAGACCAATATCTGAGTGTTAATCAAGTCATATCCAACAAACAAGGTCGTATTTATCAACTATGATTGAACTAAGCGCAACCTGTGATATTTCAATTATATAAACAAAAATAAATAGCACAAACACCAAAAAATTTGTTAACAAGGTGTTGATGGTGGTTTTTAGCTTAGGGTTAAAATCGTAAAACCTTAGTCAGACAGTGACGTCATACTTGAGTAATAATGTTGCCACTAGCACATTTATTGAACCACTCAACGTGTCTGCGTAAAATTACTGGGGTACCTTTTTTATATGCCATGCTCCACGGCAGAGCCCTCGGTACTGACTGGCATCATCTCTGCACATGCCAGCCAAACGTGCCAATCACGCGTGCCACATATTTTAAACTAGGGTTTCGACACGCTAAACCCTAATATCCATATCTCTGCGCCAAAGGCATGCCAACCATGCCAGCCGCAGCACCGTGCCAATGGCATGCCAGCCACATCTCCACGCCAAAGGCATGCCAACCATGCCAGCCGCACCACCGTTCTAATGGTATGCCATGCCAACCACATATCCGCGCCAAAGGTATGCCAACCATGCCAGCCGAACCACCGTGCCAATGGCATGCCACGACAGCCACATCTCCGCGCCAAAGGCATGCCAACCATGCCAGCCGCACCACTGTGCCAATGGCATGCCATGCCAGCCACATCTCCGCGCCAAAGGCATGCCAACCATGCCAGCCGCACTACCTTGCCAATGGCATGCCATGCCAGCCACATCTCCATGCCAAAGCCATGCCAACCATGCCAGCCGCACCACCGTGCCAATGGCATGCCATGCCAGCCACATCTCCGCGCCAAAGGCATACCAACCATGCCAGCCGCACCATAGTGCCAATGGCATGCCATGCCAGCCAACCTCCGCACCAAAGCCATGTCGTCTATGCCTCCATGCCGCTGGCTGCCAAACAAAGGGTTGCAACAATCAACGGCCACCCTTCCTTCTGGGATGCAAATCTCAGCCGTCCAAGTTCGCCACCAAACACGTGGTAGCTTTTGTCCGCGCCTAAACTATGCAAAAACCCTATTTTGGCCGCGCCTAAAACTATGCCAAAATCCTAGCTTTGCCGCGCCTAAACCATGCCAAAGCCACGCTGGCCATGCCTCCATGCCGCTGACTGCCAAACGAAGAGTTGCAACAATCAACGACTACCCTTCCCTCTGAGATGCAAATCTCAACCGTACAAACTTGCCACCAAACGACTTGTGGCAATCTCTTGGCTACGGTGCCAACTCTTGGCCACGGTGCCAAAGCCCTAATTTGGCCACGCCAAAGCCATGCTGGCCATGCCTCCATCCCGCTGGCTGCCAAGTGGAAGGTTGCAACAATCAACGACTATCCTTCCTTCTGAGATGCAAATCTCAGCCGTACAATCTCGCCACTAAACCAAACGACTTGTGGCAACCTTTGGCTATGCTGCCAATTCTTTGGCCACGACGCACACTTAGCTATCCCAATTCTATGGTCATGGCACCAAACCCTAATTAGCCACGCCAAGAGCATGCGCAAGCCATGCCAGCACCGTGGCCATGCCACTGGCTACCAACGGAAGGTAACCACAATCAACGGCTAACCTTCCTCTCAAGACGAAAAATCTCGACCGTCGAAGGTCACCACCGAGCCGGCAAGCCTCCCACGCTCAACTTGACAAACAATAGCAACATGCTACACAAAACACTTGAGACATCAAAACATGTCACAAACTGGGGGATGCTCATCAGGGTATTGGTATGGCGGTTTACTGCGTGCAATGTACACTACGCCCGTTACAAGAAAGTTTCATAAGAGTGAGGCGGTTAGTAAATACAAGAAGTAATGGTGAAACGTTTCCTTCATTATGGAAACATCAATTCCAGGCGTTACCCGTTACCGCTTTTTTCCATTTACTCAACCGTTTCCACTTCTTACGAGACCAAGGTACGTTTCTTTGCGACTTGTATAAATAGGTCTCACCTATTTCCACTAAAGGAGAAGTTTTTGGGTCAGGAGAATACAACACTCAGAAATCACTTGTTAGCTTTCCCATCTGTTAGTTTTCCACTTTCCGATACAAGTCGTCAAACAACTATTCTTCCTGAATCAACTATTCTGGTCTCAACATTCTCTTCGCTTCCCTCCTTAGACCAACCCTTCTCCTTCACTTTGTGACCGAAGCAAGTCTGGAACGACAATTTCTTGGTTTAGGCCGGATTTGTACAGATTGATCTCTCGAATCAAAGTACTCCCTTGCAGTACATTGTTTAGGGTTTAGACTCGTTTCTCACCCACACACTCGAAATTACCAAAATCAGCAGAAATTGTTTTCACCCTCAAACACAAGGAAACTGCAAACGCAGAGACCTAGTCCATATTTGAACACCAAATTGTATTAAGCCGCTACAGACTCTAGCCTACTACAAGTTAACTTCGGACTGGAATGTAGTTGAGCCCTAACCATTTCTCACACTAATTAAGGTACATTCACGTTCCTTATGCCTCTTGAATCCCAGCAGCACTGTGCGCACTTGATTCCCTTAGATGATCTCACCCACAACTAAGAGTTGCTATGACCCAAAGTCGAAGACTTATAAACAAATATGTCTCCCACAGATAAGTATATTCTGGTTATTTTTTCCGTCTTTATATAAATCAAGATGAACAGGAAACTCAACTAATAATCCCGTCTTATACTCCCGAAGAACAGCCTAGGAATATTAGTCACCTCACAATAACCAAACTGATTAACAGAAAAAGTTATTGCAAAATCACAAGAGTCTGAGACGAAGAACTGTTGTGATTACTTTTCATATCTTACCTATCAGAGATAAATTTCAAGAAAATATTAGACAAGATTAAACTCAACACGATATAAAAATTAAGATCAGAATATGCAACTACAGAGAAAATAGTTAGGTCTGGCTTCACGAATCCCAAATGAAGTCTTCAAGCCGTTAACCTAATAATGGTTTTGGAAAACCCTAGGTTAACGAAGAATCGACTCTAGTTTGCAACTAGGACACACGAGAGTGTCGGTATTAGGTTTCCCAGATGCTAGAGTTTTCCCTTATATAGTGTTTTAAACTAGGGTTTCTTACAATCAAAGCTAAGATAGCTTAGTAACAAAGCAATTGATATTCGCCGTTAGATGAACTCTTGATTTAAGATTCAAGCTAAGTTTGCTTAGAAAATAAGCAATCAATCTCCACCGTTGGATGGTATTAGCTTGATACATACAAATGAAATATACTTATATCTAGATATGGATGAACCGTACCTAAACGTGTATAACCGTTGGCTCAATAATAGTTAACCGAACTTAGCCATATGAACACTTATAATATATCCATATTCATCTAACACTTTTAGATCAAATATAATAATCAATGAATCATGATAGATAATCAAATGAATCTAATGTTCTTTAAGAGAGTTGTTCAAATGTTCACTATCTCATAGAAATATCCATGAACAATTTAAGATATTTTCGGTTTGGTTTGTAGTTGTACAAAGTACTTATACAAGAACCAATTCATGAACATAATGCCACGGTTTGCAAAACAAGTTCGCATACCTTATTTCATTAAAGTTTCAGGGACTTTAGTTCGCAAACTGAGTTCGCAAACGAACCTGAGTTCATGAGTATAAATTGTCATACTTACCAATTTTATAACCTAACCACTATGTTTGCAAACTGAGTACGCGAACCACAGTTCCGGGCTTACCTAGTCATATCTGTTTTCCAACACTGTTCGCAAACCACAGTTCCGGACTTTTGACAGTTAAACCCATTCGCAAACACAGTTCGCAAACAAGAGTTCCAGACCCGAACTAGTGTTCACAGTTCGCATACAAGGTACACATACTGTGACATATCTAGACATTGATAATAGTTCTAAACTCCCATTAAATCACTGAAACATCCTTAGAAGACAACAATGGTAATCTTACACATACCACTAGCTTCAAGTAATTTTCAAGTGATTAATCGATCAATACGAAACTTCCCAAGTTAGCATCAAATGATTGTCTCACACAAATCATATAAGATTTTCAAGGTAATTTTCACATGATCATCTTGACTTAATATTTAGTATCCAACAAATAAACTGTCTACAACTAAATTCGTCAAGTAGATGATGAAGTTATAAACGAGATAAACTCGGCTCAAAATTTCAAATGTGTATAATGTAAAAGTCTAAATAGCTATACGACTTAGTCTTTTTAGAAGATAGAATAGGATAGACTTCTGAGTGATAGATAAGTTTTAGTCTCCACTTACCTTTTGTTGATGAAGTTCCTCCAAGCTCTTCAGTAAATTTTCTTCTTCCATTGGTGGACGCCGTGAAGTCTAATGCTCAACTACACACTTTTATCCTAATCCGAGACATAGTTATAAGTAGACTAGAAATCAAATATATAGTTTTGATCAATTAAACTTGACAAACAAGCTTGAGATAGCAACGCTTGCGAGTTCGACCGAGCAGTGCTCTAACAAAGAGAGTTATAGAAATGCTAAACATATTAAAAATAAGTCTTTGAGAATTTGCTATATATAAATTGGGACAATTCGTAGAGCAGTTCGCCAATCGTAGGGCTTGTTCATGAGTCAGGGTGAAACGGTTTGTGAACGGTGAAAAGGCGGGGGTCTAATAACCTCACCAATATTTCGATTATCAATCTGTATGGACTAACTCCAATATACTTTCTAGAGAATCAACTAGATAGTCAGACTCAATCTAGATAAAAGTATATCAAAGAGTTAATATCTCAATCTCTTGATTTGATCTTTACTCAACCAAATGGAAATCTGCGAGTCTTTATCAACTACTAGAGAGATAAACTTGGATGGTACCAAAGACCAATATCCAAATGCCAATCAATTTAAATCAACAACCAAAGGTTGGATATTCTAATTGATTGATCTTAACGCACAACCTGTGATATTTCAATTATATAACAAAATATAATGTGGAATAGAAATAACACACACACCATAAATTTTGTTAACGAGAAAACCACAAATGCAGAAAAACCCCGGGACCTAGTCCAGATTGAACATCACACTGTATTAAGCCGCTACAAACACTAGCCTAGTACAAACTGATAAGTGCCTAAAATATATCATTTGAGTATCACTATCTTATGCTTTTCTTTACTATTTTCTCTTGTATTTTCGAGTATGCTTGTTTTCCATTTTGTAGATATCTTGGAGTCATGTGACGTGAAAGAAGGTAAATCGGAGCTTAATTTATTGCTTGGCGAACTTGGAATTGACGGATTCGAACCTTATAAAGACACAACACTCTAATGTGTCCAAAACATAGAATTACTGGCACTGTGCTCGGGGTAGCACGATGATTTCAGCTGATAGACTGATAAATACAGAGTACAATTCGATAAGGGCCACCTGCCTCCCTTTTACTTCCAACTACAGAACAAATTAGGTCGGGTCCCAGTGAAAATGATCCTTTTGTTCCCTTTGTTCGGGTTGGGTGGTTTTGGACGTGAACTAATCACACCGTTTAGACCGTGAGTGCTGCAGACATTAAATGTCCCACCGGCGTGGCCAGACCGCCTAAGCGCCCTTGTTGCCAAGAGGAATACTCCTCGCTCGAACCTTCCCGATGCCGATAGTTCGGCTTTCCGTCACGTTTTCAATCTCTGCACTAATCTCTGAACAAATTAGGTCGGGTCGATCCCCAGCTATTTTTCTCTCTCGACCAGGCTTCTCCTTTCTCTTTTGTGCCGAGACCTGATGCTGCTGCTCCTAGCTTCCCGGCTTCGGTGAACCATAGCTCAGAGTTTTGATACCGATAAAACAGGACGTGATAATCATGTTACTGCCACTGAGATGGTGATGAATAGAGCCGATTCGAGGAATGATTGAGAGTCTGTTTAGCTTAGAAAACTTGGGTTCGAGCTGAATTTCCCTATGGCAACAAAGTTGTTCACTGATTTCGTTCAAAGTGCAGTTTTGGTGGAGTTTTAAAACTGAAATACCAGCGAGAAAGATGGAGAGAAGTAATGGAGATTAAAGACAGGGAATTCGAAGCTGAGAAGTAAATGAAGATTGGGTATTCGATTTTGGATAGTTAGGTTTGGTTTTGAGTTCGTTTTGCGGCCAAGAGAAGCCAGTGAAGAGAAGACAAGCTCTCTGCCATTGTAGTCAGTGGTGCAAGGAGAAGACTGGAGGAAGTCTTTGAGTTCAGTGACAAGAGTGAATGAATGGATTTTTTTATGATTCGAAATTGCAGGTTAAAGAGAACTCAGTACAACAGCAAAATTAGTGTCCCTGCTTTACAAGTTTCAGGCACATAATGTGTTCGATAGAAGGCCTGAACCAGTCTGCTGCCAAGCTTGTCACTCAACCAGCGCCTATACCAAGAGTCCTGCCGTCTTTCGAGCCATGGGTTCGATGGTTATGTTCCAAGGGTTAGAACATGGATCTTGATGTTAATAATTACACGGAATTGGGGTCATGAACTGAAGATAATACGGGTCTGTTTTGTGTCGAGAAAACAGACAAGAACTGAACTGTTACCGGTGACAACAGGTGCAGTTTGAGTATTATTTTGTATCTTGAGCTGAAATTCAGCTACAGACTTGAATCTTTGCTGTGAGTTCAGATTGGATGTGGATGTGTGCAAGGTTTTCTCCGCGACTAGGACTTGATTTACAAGTCAGATGGCCAAGGAAAGTTAGGTTGTACTTGGAATTTCAATGCGACAAGTCAGGGAAAGAAGTGTACGAGTTTGAGAAGTATTCGGCAAGTTTCTGACCGTAAAAACAGCCAACAAGGGATCGGAAGTTACAAAAAGGAGGAGAAGAAAGTTTCAGAAAGAATCTCATATCTAATACCCCCTCTGCGACTGCACAACACTTTCAACAGAGAGGAGCTCTGCTCCTCTCCAACCACCACCACCACCACCTACTTGCATACCACCTGCATATATCACCACTGCACCTGCATATACATCATCATCATCATTTGCATTACCACCAGCTGCACTCCAATACCACCAGCACATCATCATCATTCCATCTCCACCTGCATACATCCATCACCAGTCGCAAGTCATCATCAAAACACCACCAGTGAGTTTCATCTTTGCCGCAGTTTCCATTCAGTTCACCTGCATCAGCTGGATTCAGCTATCACACTCCATTCAATCCATACAATCACCTCCACCGTACCTGCAGCAAGAAGAACTCACTGTCCATACCACCAGTTCATATCACCAGCTCCGCAACCAGTCCGTATAATCCAGAGAAGAGAAGTGCAAAACTTGGACCTGATCTCTACTTGTTGGTACCAACAGCGAGGAGATCTAGCACATCATAGAAGGAGGCCACCAGCACCTTGGTTGCTGTCGTGGTTTGAGTTCGAAATCTTTGGTTTAAAAGCCTTTTCTTTCTTTGAGTTTGATTATTACAAACTCCATGTGTAGCTAATCTCTTGTTTGGTTAGGGATATTTCAGAAGCTACGTGACTTTCCAAGTTAATCTTTCTTTTCGGTATCGGTGCTTGTCTTATACCGTGATTATGATCATGAATCGTTTGCAGGGTGTTTGAGTGGCCAATCAACGTTGCAATATCGGTTTTATTGCAATATAAAGCTAGATTTTTAGAACCGTAATCCGTAACTGTTATAGTAATATAATCACAAGTAGCGAAACATCAACGTTGCAATGGGATGTTGTGGATTTTGATGTGTATTTGACAACCCTAAGTTAACATGTCGAACTTACGAGCATGTGGTTAGGATCAATTCGACTCATAGAACATATCGGTTAGTTAAGTTACACTAGAGAGCTTATTCAAAGTTGCTTGATTGACTAGGCACGAGTAGAGAACTTATTCTACGAAGTGACTTTGGAGTTTAATGAACTTGTTGAACTTATAACTTGTCTAGGATTGTTAGTAAACGTATTTTGAAAGAAGATTCATGTTCACTAGTGGAGAAAGAACCCCTAATCATTCTCATCCTCATTGTTCATATTCATATTTGTTTCGTAATTTTTGTATTATTCATATTTTCAGAAATTTAATCGACAACTTAGACTCAACTCTCCCATAGGAACGAACCTGCTTATCCTTGTGCTACGTGTAAGAAGAGTAAGGAATATATTTTTTGTGAGTTTGACACCTCGTCACATACTAACTTCGGTCTGGACTGTAGTTGAACCCTAATCAATATCACACTGATTCAAGGTACAGTTGCGCTCCTTACATCTCTCATCCCAGCAGGATACTACGCACTTGATTCCCTTAGCTGATCTCACCCACAACCAAGAGTTGCTACGACCCAAAGTCGAAGATTTTAATAAACAAATCTGTATCACACAGAAAAGTCTACGATAATAGATAAATTTATCTCCCACAGATAAACCTAAGAGTTTTGTTCCGTCTTTTGATAAAATCAAGGTGAACAGAAACCAATTGATAACCCGGACTTATATTCCCGAAGAACAGCCGGGAATTATCAATCGCCTCACAATAGTCTAAATCGTACGATAGCGAAACTAGATATTGTGGAATCACAAACGATGAGACGAAGATGTTTGTAATTTCTTTTTATCTTGACCTATCAGAGATATAATCTCAAGTCAGTTATTTAATTGAGCTCGTATGATAGAAAATGGCAAGATAAGATCGCTCAACTACAAGAGAAGTAGTTTCTTAAGGCTTCACAATCCCAATGAAGTCTTTCAGTCGTTAACCTACAGAGTCTCTAGAAGAAACCTAAGGTTAAAGGAGAATAAACTCTAGCAAAACCAACTAGTACCACACAGGAGGTGTGGGGATTAGTTTTTCCAGTTGCTAGATGTCTCCTTTATATAGTTTTCAAATCAGGGTTTGCAATCCAAGTTATCTTGGTAACAAAGCATTCAATATTCACCCTTAGATGAAAAACCTGATTTAACCAAGATAATATATTTCAACCGTTAGATCGAAACTTAGCTTGTTACACACAAATGAAATGTATTTCATTTAGGTTTGAGTAGACGTACCTAAACATGTACACTTAGTTGGTTCACAAATAGTTAACCAATGGTTAGCCATATGAGTACTTCCATATTAACCATATTCATCTTCTTCACATAACTAGTTCAAATGAATCATAAGAACTAGTTGAAGAGTTGTTCAATTGCTTAGGTCTTTATGAATAGACACAATTGAAACAAAATCGGTTTGATTCACTTGAATCAATTCATGAACAATATAGCCACGGTTTGCAAACATTGCATTCCTTATTGATTTATTGTTTAAGTTCATGAACTTCCGATTTGATAAATATAACCAGCTTGGGTACACGTACGGGTACGTGTACCTTAACTACCGGACTTGAGTTTAGAAACTCAGCAAAAATTTTCGGTTCGAAAACTTCCGTGGGTACGCTTACGGGTATGCGTACCTAAGGTGACTGGTTTAACAGTTTGTAAACTTACAAACTCAGCAGAAATTTTCGGTTCGAAAACTTCCGCCGGTACGCGTACCCAACCTATCTCCTTCACCAATACCGTATGCACACACTTGGTTTCCGGCACATGGATTTATACATTAATGTGCCGACACACTATATATGCTTATACCCATAGTTGGTTACGTAATCTAAACTCTACATTTCAATCATTGAAACATTCTTCTATAGTTTATAACAGTCGTTATTCACAACTATCGTCATCAAAGCTATTTTCAAGATTGAAACATCAACATGACTTTCGTCACGGCTTAAGATGAAAAGTGGTTAAAGCGAAAGCTTATCAACACATATTTCGAGAAAAAGATAGGCGAGTAAACTCGGCTCGAAATAGCAAATGTGTATGTATAAAAACTATCATACTTATACGACTTTGTCTTAAGATTAGGAGATATAGTAGATAGACTTTTGAGTGATAGATAAGTTCAAGTCTCCACATACCTTTTGGTCGGATGAAGTTCCACTGGTTCCTTGAGTAGTTCTTCGTCTTCGTAAGATGATCGTCATGGAATCTGGAGCTCAACTACACTAAACTGTCCTAAACCGAGACTTAGCTATAAGTAGTCTAGAAATCAAGACATATAGGTTTGACAACTAAACTTGACAAACATGCTTGAGATAGCAACGCATGCGAGTTCGACCGAGCAATGCTCTAACAATCTCCCCCTTTGTCAATTTTAATGGAAAAACTATCAATACAAATGGATTACAAAATAAATAAAACTTTGTAGATTCTCATCCACATGCTTGATCTCCTTGGTGCTTCAACATTACTCGAAAACTTCGTATTTTCCAAGTACTCCATGATTCCATATATGTTCAATTCAGCATCATATTTGTTAAAGATCCGTAGCCGTAACAATGAGAAAACAAAATCTCTCGATCATTATTATACAGTGCCATAGTATTATTACACAATATCAAAGCTCTTATATCACAACTTCGACAACAATACTATGGTGATATGTATCACTCCCCATTAGTGAATACTTTCATCTCAACATGAAAACCACTCCCCCTTACATAATGATCCGTAAAACACATAAACCATATGTATTTGTCATGTGAACTACATATTAATTCTTCTCCTTTTGTTAATAAAATTGGCAAAGGTACGAAAACGGGATCCTAATGAAATTTCCACGGAGATGCTTCAAGACCAAAGAAAATTACATATCAACTTGTTTAGATGCAATCATAAAGTCGAAGCTAAATGTATTCATCAAGGAGTTTATAAAGATACAAGATAACCCCGAAAATATTCCACAGCCGCACTCCCCACAAAGATATGGAAATTAAGCGCAAGTTCAAAAGAACTCTCCCCCATTTGATGTCATTCCCGAAAGAACAACAAGAGCGACCTTACTTTTACAAGAAAAGAAGGATTTCTTTGGACACCAAAAACCACAAAATGATTTTGTATCCAAAAATTCTCAATTAAACTAATCACAAGAGAACCATGATTAATTTAATCGCAATACACAATCAAATTAATCACAAACGAATCTATGATTTGTTTAGTTAGAAATGCTCACATCAGAAGACCTATGGAGCCGCACGGTATATACATAAAATATGGATCAGGGAAGATCAATACTGCGGAATAGACAAGGATTCATTCTATTTTCCATCACTATTTTCACAATGACATACAATAGAAATAATCCTCGTGAACAAAAGATTTTAACCTATCTTCCATCAAAGAATTGACATAATAGGCTTAACTTTTGTTTGTCAAAAGTTCATCAATCTTGTATCAATACATGCATATCGACATATGAAAGAGATAACTTTTGACGTCGTATGGGACAATAATAGTTCACGGACGTAAACACACATATCCCATAACATATTGCAATATATAAAACCATAAAGATTAATACTGCAAAAATTAATCTTTGTCCTTAGAAGGTATAATCAATCTTTTCGCATGGATTTACACCAAGAATGGTTACCAAAAGCGTATAAAAAGATTTTCTTAACAAATAAGAACATAAAAAGTCATTAAATACCATGCATCATAGTTCACATAAGATGATTGTGAACATTCACGAATCTCATAGAAATGTTTACTACTGCCCATTCTTGAATTTCCTTCTTTGTGATTCACCAACATCATTCTTGTAAAAGCTACAAATGAGCCTAGAAAAGAATTACTCCAAGAATCCAAGTGCCCAAGTCCAGTAGAACAAGTGTGACGAAACGGAGCAAAACACTCAAAAACAAGATACATGACAAAGGCCAACCTCAACTCATTCACATTTAGGATTTCTCATCACCATTTTGAAGATAATTCAAAGAGAAAGAGAATGCAAAAGAGTGAGGTCATTCCGAGTTCGGACGAAGAAGTTACTGCCAAAACAAATTTACCGAATATCGACGTCAAGTATGCATACGGGTTTGCAAACGAATTTTCGTATCCTGGAGCAGTATGCAAACGGGTATGCGTACCTAAACCCCTGGATTTTGATTTTAGATGATGTTATGCATACCTGGTATGTGTACCATGTAGTCCAAACATCCCGAACTATTATTTTCAAACCTAAACATTTAAGAACCTTAAACACAAATCAAGTTAGATAGAAAAGAACGATAAGAAAGGTAGTGAATCATTATGATTTCTCTAAGAAAATAAAAGCACAAATCTTGCTCAAGTTTATAGACATACCTTTTTAGATGAATCCAATTGAATTCTACAGCCTTACCAAACATAATCTGTGCGCCCCAATTTTCATGCTTCCCCCACCGTATACATAACAGGGCATTCCTTGGTGAGGATGCACTTAAAACACACTCAAGTTGTGTTGAGGTGAACAATGTCTTGCTCACCACAAGTGACATTTGGATTATCATGAAAGAGATCACTTTTAGAACCTTTCACATCCAAATTCATCTTTCCGAAGAACTCTTTAAGTTCCAACATCATGGATACTGCCTTCTCCAAAGTCATGGAATTTTCTGGGAGATCATTCCTTTTCACACTCAAAGTGTCATTGACTTTCTTTGGAACCCACCTGTGAGTGCGTTTAGAAACAGCCGGAACCTTCTTCCCGTTACTCTCTTCAAGATTTCTCGAAAGAGGATTGGATTTACTATTCTTTTGCAAGTTAGTCTTTCTCCAACTGGGAACATCGGATCTTGTCTTCGTCCTTACGAAGTTATCCTTTTGATAACCATTATGATTGTAAAAAGGATTCGTATGACGCTTATAGGCAAAAATAGGTTTATCACAACACTGATTCATTTGCCTAAAGGTTGGACAATTACAACCTGTAGCATTAAAGGGATTAGCCTTAACATATGATCTTGGTCTCAAAACTTCTTGTGATGCCCAAACAAGAATATCATGAAGTTTCTCATTCCTTATACGGAAACGACATCTCCTTTCTAGGTGACCTTTATTTCCGCAATAGTGGAAAACATAAGGAATATTCTTACCTCGACCCATATGTGCTGACTTTGGAGGTTGGTATACTTTCCTCTTTCGAACCTTAATTGCTGGTGAAGGTATTTCACTTTTGCCATCAGTGGAAACCTTTTGTTGAGAAGAATCACTAGCCTTGACAAATTTTACCAATTTGTTAATACTTGGAGCATCTATTCCCTTATAGACCAATCCTCGTGTATCACGATGATTTTTACTTTATCCTAGCATATTGGTTAATTTGCTTGAACTAGTATAGAACTTTTTCAAGTCATCTTCCAACATCTTGATTTTATCAAGAGCAGCAGCTAAATCAGCCTCAAGACGTTTTTCTCGAACGAGACAAGCACTTTCTTTGTCATCAAAACTAATTTGTTGAGAGTTAAAGCTTGCTTCAGATTCTGCAAGTTTCTCTTCCAACAAAAAATACTTTGGATAAAGATTATCACATTCAAGTGACTTCATACGTAGGATTTCCTCAGAATCCTTGAGGATCGATTCGTTAGAACGATTCGAAAAATAAACACCTGCATAACATCTTCTCAATTTCTTGTTTTCTCGACAGAGAGGAGTCAGAAGAGGTGAGACATGAGAAGTTGTAATCTTCTTAATATTCCACGAATCCAAAAACTTAACATACTCTGAGACTTCCTCATCAACATCTCTATTAATATCTGAATCACCTTCATCAGAAAGTTCATCCAACTGTTCTTCTAGGAAAGTTTCCCAATCAACAGTTTTTACATCAAGAGAATGTATAAATATTGACTTAGATGTGACAGTTCTCTCAGGTGAATCCAAGCTTTTAGAATCATTTGGTAATTTCTGAACGGGTACGTTATTAGAGATAGACTCGTCCATAATCAGATCGCTACAGACACAGACTTATAAGGTCTTTAACGTGTTTGCCTGCTCTGATACCAATTGAAAAGGGGGGGGGGGTCTAAGAACCTCACCCAATATTTCGATTAGCAATATGTATGGACTAACTCCAATATACTTTCTAGAGAATCAACTACACAGTCAGACTCAATCTAGATAAAAATATACCAAAGATTTAATATCTCAATCTCTTGATTTGATCTTTACTCAAGCAAATGGAAATCTACGAGTCTTTATCAAATATTAGAGAGATAAACTTGGATGGTACCAAATACCAACATCCAAGTGTCAATCAATTTAAAGCAACAACCAAAGGTTGGATATTCTAATTGATTGATCTTAACGCACAACCTGTGATATTTCAATTATATAATAAAATATAATGCGGAATAGAAATAACACAGACACCAGAAATTTTGTTAATGAGGAAACCTCAAATGCAGAAAAACCCCGGGACCTAGTCTAGATTGAACACCACACTGTATTAAGCCGCTAAAGACACTAGCCTACTACAAACTAACTTCGGTCTGGACTGTAGTTGAACCCTAATCAATATCACACTGATTCAAGGTACAGTTGCGCTCCTTACGTCTCTGATCCCAGCAGGATACTACACACTTGATTCCTTTAGCTGATCTCACCCACAACCAAGAGTTGCTACGACCCAAAGTCGAAGACTTTAATAAACAAATTTGTATCACACAGATAAGTCTACGATGATAGATAAATCTGTCTCCCACAGATAAACCTAAGAGTTTTGTTCTGTCTTTTGGTAAAATCAAGGTGAACAGAAACCAATTGATAACCCAGGCTTATATTCCCGAAGAACAACCTAGAATTATCAATCACCTCACAGTAATCTAAATCTTATGGTAGCTAAACTAGATATTGAGGAATCACAAACGATGATACAAAGATGTTTGTGATTTCTTTTTATCTTTGCCCTATCGGAGATATAATCTTAAGTCAATTATTCAATTGAACTCGTACGATAGAAAATGGCAAGATCAGATCGCTCAACTACAAGAGAAGTAGCTTTGTCTGGCTTCACAATCCCAATGAAGTCTTTCAGTCGTTGACCTACAGGGTATCGAGAAGAAACCTAAGGTTAAAGGAGAATAAATTCTAGCAAAACCAACTAGTATCACACATGAGGTGTGGGGTTTAGTTTTTCCAGTTGCTAGATGTCTCCTTTATATAGTTTTCAAATCAGGGTTTGCAATCCAAGTTACCTTGGTAACAAAGCATTCAATGTTCACCGTTAAATGAAAAACCTGATTTAACCAAGCTAATATCTTTCAACCATTAGATCGAAACTTAGATTGTCATACAAATGGAATGTATTTCATTTTGGTTTGAGTAACCGTACCTAAATATGTACACTTAGTTGGTTCACAAATAGTTAACCAATGATTAGCCATATGAGTACTTCCATATTAACCATATTCATCTTCTTCACATAACTAGTTCAAATGACTCATAAGAACTAGTTGAAGAGTTGTTCAATTGCTTAGGTCTTTATGAATAGACACAATTGAAACAAAATCGGTTTGATTCACTTGAATCAATTCATGAACAATGTAGCCACGATTTGCAAAGATTGCATTCCTTATTGATTTATTTTTTAAGTTCATGAACTTCCGATTTGAGAAATATAACCAGCTTGGGTACGCGTACCATAACTACCGGACTTGAGTTTAGAAACTCAGCAGAAATTTTCGGTTCGAAAACTTCCATGGGTACGCGTACCTAAGGTGAATAGTTTAACAGTTTACAAACTCAGCAGAAATTTTCGGTTCGAAAACTTCCGCTGGCACGCGTATCCAACCTGTCTCATTCACCAATACCGTATGCACACATATGCACACACTTGGTTTCCGACACATGGATTTATACACTAATGTGGGAACACACTATATATTCTTATATCCATAGTTGGTTACGTAATCTCAACTCTACATTTCAATCATTGAAACATTCTTCTATAATGTTATACCAGTCGTTATTCAGAACTATCGTCATCAAAGCTGTTTTCAAGATTGAAACGTCATCATGACTTTCGTCACGTGTTAAGATAAAAAGTGGTTAAAGCGAAATATTACCAACACATATTTCGAGAAAAAGATAGGCAAGTAAACTCGGCTCGAAATAGCAAATGTGTATGTATGAAAACTATCATACTTATACGACTTTGTCTCAAGAGTAGGAGATAGAGTAGATAGACTTTTGAGTGATAGATAAGTTCAAGTTTCCATATACCATTTGGTCGGATGAAGTTACACTGGTTCCTTGAGTAGTTCTTCATCTTCGTAAGATGATCGCCATGGAGTCTGGAGCTCAACTACACTAAGCTGTCATAAACCGAGACTTAGCTATAAGTAGTCTAGAAATCAAGACATATTGTTTTGACAACTAAATTTGACAAACATGCTTGAGATAGCAACGCATGCGAGTTCAACCGAGCAATGCTTTAACAAATCGGGTTCACCAACCCTACGAGACTACCGAACTCAGTTGACAACGGTTCGTGAACCGGGTTCGCCAACTGCTAGCCTATTATATCAACTTTGAAATTCAGTTCACGAACTGGTTCGCAAACCTTCCTATTTTTATGAAACTCAGATATCTATGTTTTGAAAATTGGTTTGCCAACCCACCCTGAGTAGAAATATTAGAAATCCTATTTCTCTCTTATGATGTTTGAAACATTCCCAAGTGATAAAATCATTTGCATGGATAATTTTTAATTGATCCAAGAATTAATTCATAGAACTAATATTGTTAAGGACCGTTGAACAACTTTGCGTAGAATCATATTTCAAGATTTTTCACAAAACAAGCTTGACTCGAAACTTCTTCCTTATAATTATACTAGAAGTCATACGACATAGTCTCAATATATAGAATGGTAAGATAGTGAATGAAATAGAATGGTTCAGTCTTTATATACCTGAAACAGAAGCACTTCAAATATATTCGTCGATCTTCAGTCTACAAGGGTGATGATGTCTGATACTTAACTACAAGTTCTAACCTAGTCCGGGACTTGAGTTAGTAAACTAGAAATCAAGATATAGTTTAGATCACCTAACATTGACAACAAGCTTGAGATGGAAAAACTTGTGGGTACAACCGAGCAATGCTCGAACAGGTACTAGTAGATACTTCTTGATCCCAAAGAAAATTTTAAATTAGCGGACGTAAGAGATTTCGCCTAATTAGGTTACTCTCCTCTCCAAGATAGTATTACTTATCGACTACAACAATGACTACAAAATGAAGTGACTTTCTCAGGATAAGTTTGTGAGAAGAACAAACTTCACTATTTATAGACCAAGGTAGTTTGGACACCAAGGAATTTGCATAACCAAAAATATTCTCAAGATATGCAATAAGCACCTAGGTTCGGTTTTGTCTAATTCCAACCAATATCCAACTGCATAACCGAAATACCTCTTGGATGCAACTCAATATTATCTAGCATACAAGATATTTAACTAATATATCTTTCATAGATATGTTTTACTTGCTGGAAAAACAAAACATATATATTCAAAAATCTTAACAAAAAGATTCTCAAACATTTCGGTTTGGGATCTCACCGTGAGTACCAAGAAATAAAATGTAAGATTTATGTGCATGTTCAAATTAGTCACTATGACGACATATTGAACTTTCCTATTTTTCAAACCCGATTTCCAAAGTCGCACAAACCCTAAAGTGTATGTAACTATAGAAATTGGTTTGGCCTATGGGATCGATTCTACCATGATTCCCAACATAGGTGAAAAAGCGGGGGTCTAACAACCTCACCCCATATTTTTTTTAGCAACCTGTATGGACAAACTCTAATATAATTCCAAGAGAATCAACTAGATAGTCAGAATCGATCAATGGAAATATATCCAAGCTGTTTCACAATGTAATCAGCAAATCAAACAGATAGAAATCCGTGAGCCTGATTATTATGTGAAACAACTTGAACGGTACCAAAGACCAATGTTCAAGTGCCAATAAATTTATATCAACAATCAAAGGTTGGACTATCTAATTGATTAAACTACGCACAATCTGTGATATTTCAATCATATAAACAAATATAATGCGGAAAATAAATAACACAGACACCAGAAATTTTGTTAACGAGGATACCGTAAATGCAGAAAACCCCCGGGACCTAGTACAGATTTGAACACCACACTCTATTAAGCCGCTACAGGCACTACCCTACTCCCAGTTAAATTCAAACTGGAATGTAGTTGAGCCCTAACCAATCTCACACTAATCAAGGTGCAGTCGCGTTCCTTACGCCTCTGAATCCCAGCAGGACTCCGCGCACTTGATTCCCTTAGCTGATCTCACCCACAACTAAGAGTTTCTACGACCCAAAGTCGAATACTTGATAAACCAATCTGTCTCACACAGAAAAGTCTATTGAATAGATAAATCTGTCTCCCACACAACTGCCTAGAGTTTTTGTTCTGTCTTTTGATAAATCAAGGTAAACAGGAACCAATTGATACACTGGACTTATATTCCCGAAGAACATCCTAGTAATATCAATCACCTCACAATAATCTTAACCGCATGGTAGCGATGCAAGATATTGTGGAATCACAAACGATGAGACTAAGATGTTTGGGACTACTTTTTATCTTGCCTATCGGAGATTAAATCTCGAGCAAATCTTAGATAAGATAGTATTCAATCACGATAGAAAACAGCAAGATCAGAACACGCAACTACAAAGAAATAGTTGGGTCTGGCTTCACAATCCCAATGAAGTCTTTAAGTCTTTAACCCACAGGGTTTTGGGAAAACCTAAGGTTAAAGGAAAATAGACTCTAGTCGCAACTAGTATCACACAGGAGGTTGATATGAAAGTGTTCGTATGGCTAACTTCGGTTAACTATTGTTGAGCCAACAAGGTGTACACGTTTAGGTACGGTTACTCATATCTAAATGAAGTCACTTTTCATTTGTTTGTAACAAGCTAAGTTCGATCTAACGTTTGAAATATATTAGCTTGAGTCTAATCAGGTTTTTCATGTAACGGTGAATATTGAATGCTTTGTTACCAAGGTAACTTGGATTGCAAACCCTGATTTGAAAACTATATAAAGGAGAACTCTATCAACTGGGAAACCTAATCCCCACACCTCATGTGTGTTACTAGTTGCATAACTAGAGTCTATTCACCTTTAACCTTAGGTTTATTCTCGAGACCCTGTAGGTTAACGACTTGAAGACTTCATTGGCATTGTGAAGCCAGACCCAACTATTCTCTTCGTAGATGCGTGATCTGATCTTGTTGTTTCTATTGTGAGTGAGTGCAATTGTAAAATTGGCTTGAGATTTATATCTCCGATAGGCAAGATAGAAAAGTAGTCACAAACACCTTCGTCCCATCATTTGTGATTCCACAATAACTTGTTTCGCTAGTCGATTAAGTTTATTGTGAGGTGATTGATATTACTAGGTTGTTCTTCGGGAATATAACTCCGGTTTATCAATTGGTTCCTGTTCACCTTGATTTATCAAAAGAAGGAACAAAAACTCTTGGGTATTTCTGTAGGAGACAGATATATTCAATCCTATAGACTTTTCTGTGTGATACAAATTTGTTTATCAAGTCTTCGACTTTGGTTCGTAACAACTCTTAGTTATGGGTGAGATCAGCTAAGGGAATCAAGTGCGTAGTATCCAGCTGGGATCAGAGACGTGAGGAGCGCAATTGTACCTTGAATCAGTGTGAGATTGATTAGGGTTCAACTACAGTCCAGTCCGAAGTTAATTGGTAGTAGGATAGTGTCTGTAGCGGCTTAATACAGTGTGGTGGTCAAACTGGACTAGGTTCCGGGGTTTTTCTGCATTTGCGGTTTCCACGTTAACAAAATTCTTGTGTCCGTGTTATTTCTTTTCCGCATTATATTTTATTATATAATGGAAATATCAAAGGTTATGCGTTAAGATCAATCAATTAGAATATCCAACCTTTGGTTGTTGATTTACATTGATTGACACTTGAAAATGGTCTTTAGTACCGTTCAAGTAATTTATCTTATATTCAATCGGGCTCGCAGATTGAATTAAGAGTTAGAGATATTAAACTCTTTGATATACTTTATTCTAGATTGAGTCTGACTGTCTAGTTGGTTCTCTATAAAGTGTACTGGAGTAAGTCCTCTCAGATTACCCCCGCATTTTCAATTGGTATTAGAGCAGGCAAACACGTTAAAGACCTTATAAGTCCGTTTTTGTAGCAATATTTGTTCTGAGGACCTAAGAAGTACCTCTCAAGATAACACATATTGTTATGCCTTCCAAAGGTTCAGATTACACCAAAAATCTTGGGTTTGCCTCAAAGGATAACTCCTTAGAAGATTCTTCCGAATCCCGAGAGAAAAACAAGATTTGTGGGATCGTGTCAGAATCCGAAATGGAACTCACCAGATCGTTAAAAAAATCTGCTGAAATCGTTGATTTTCAAGTTTCTGAAATTATGACTCTTGAAAAGAAGAAATGATCTGCTTATTGATGAATTGGAGAAATCCCTTGAAAGGAAATCTCTACTGCTTTATTGATTCTCTCTCTAACAATGTCGAAAAACTGGTTCAAGAAACTACTCTATAGCGTGAAAAGATTAGTTATCTTGAAGATACTGTTAGAGAAGACTCAATCAGAGAAAAGCGTTTAGTCAAAGCTCATTCATCGGAAATAAACAGCTATCGTGTTGAAAAAGAGAAACTTGTTGCATCTCTTCAACTTTCCCAAGAACAGTGTAACACCTTGAAAAAGGAAAACTCTGTCTTGATGATTAAGTCATCTTCTATACCTTCTCCTGATATTCACAAGGTTTCACCAAGCGTAAAGAAAAATTCCTCCAAGGAATTACCTACGATGAAGCACTTGCAAAATTTGCATGTGCATGCAGAAGTGTTGGGACAAGGAAATCATGTCTCAAATCCACAATGTTGTTCTTTATATGGGAAAAAGAATCACTATGCTCTTCATTATTTTTCCAGGAGTAAACAAATTATTAATCTCCATAATTTGCTTATTTCTACTGTCAATGGAGTAAATCGTCTGACGACATCTACAATGAATCTCCTGCCTGCAGAAAACCAGAAATCTTATAAAAATGATCTCTCTTCAAGAAATCATCATAGGTTACATGTTCCTCATTACGGTATAAATCTGTGTGCCACTAATGACGACTTTACCTGTGTTTATAAGAACAAGTATGGTAAGTCTAGATCAAGGAAATGGAAATCCTCTAAATTCCCTATTCTGGAACCGATCTCTAGAGGTCCTAGACTTAGTTCTCATAAAAAACCTTCAGATGGACGTTTGAAAAGGTTTATGACAAATTCCTCTGGAATATGTTATAATCGATGGAAATAAGAGAATATACAAGTAAAACGGTCAAACAACTTTTACAAACCTTCTACCATGTTTGGTAGTGAGATCACTTCTCACTCCTTTACCTAACTCTAGGTAATCTCATCATTGAATCTATCTTGAGAGGTACAAGGATGATGACTATGGGAGTCTCAAGATTTGTTGTACATTTCTGTGTGTTGTTGTCAATCAATTTGAGTTATGCAAGCCTGCTTCATGGCTCAGGCTCTAATTTTAAGGATTATTGAGCAATATTGGCAAACTTTTTTTTTTCTGCTTACTGGAATCCATCCTTCTCTTGTGAACGGTCCGTGAACATCCGTGTCCTACTCCTATGAGTTCATAGGGTTTCCTTAATGAGAAGTGTCTTCTCTTAATACATATACATCTTATATTGTATTAATCCATACCTAACAAAAAATTATATGGAGAACTCTGAAAAATCTCAAGAGATTGTACATCTTGATATGGAGAAAGACACTCAAGGATGTGATTCGATTCAACAACTGTTTCTAAAGAAGATGCTTGCAAGGAAGGAACACAATTCCTAGATGGGTGAATCTGTCAAGGATTTAATTCATTTTCAGAACGATTCAAAGGTCGAGTTTGTAAATCTTCAATTGCAAATAAACCAACTCTTAGATGGTCAGGACAAAATCCTTGCAAATCAAAATATTCTGATACATAACCAGAAGAAACTCATCATGGGCTGTGTCAAGGCTAGACAACTTGCTCGGGTGGTTGATCGTAAAGTTTGTGTTCTAACTCACGAACATGGTGTGTCTACGGTCAAGAGAACAAAGGAAATCAGTGATACCTTCTATGATGGATTCATTGAAAGGTATGAGGTTCTCAAAGAACTTTAATTTATATCTCTATTGAATCTTCTTTTTATGTTATTAGAAGAATAACTAGGGTTTGGAATAGCCATTATTGTGAGTACACGTCCAACGATTTTCATCTTCAATGTTTTTTTATATTTATTTATTTAAATTCTAAGTTTTGGGAAGATGATTTTTGAAATTTTAATCTTTATGATTTTATACATTGCAAATTGTTACGGGATATGTTGTTTATGTCCGTAAACTTGTGACTGTCCCATACTTGTTCAAAAAGTTATCTCTATTATGTCAGTATGAAATTATTGATAGAAGATAGAATGAACTTTTGACATTACAAAAGTTAAAGACTTTTATGTCATTATTTTGATGGAAGAAAGGATAAAGCTTTTGTTTACAAAGATTAAGTCTATTACATGTCATTATGCAAATAGTGATGAAAAATAGAATGAATCCTTGTCTATTCCGCAGTATTGGTCAATCTCCGATCCACATTTTTTTGCATATACAGTGTTGCTCCATAAGTTTTCTTATGTTTGAGCATGACCAATTGAATTGATCATTCTCTTGTGGTCAGTTTAGTTGTTGCTCCGTAAGTTCTCTTATGACGAGCATGACCAATTGAATTGATCACTTTCTTGTGGTTAATTTAGTTGTGCAATTCCGATTGAATTAATCATGGGTTTTCTTGTGGTTAATTTAGTAGTGCATTTCGATTGGATTAATCATGGATTCTCTTGTGTTTAATTAAATTGAATACTTTGGATTCAAATTCATGTTGTGATTTGGTTATGTCCAAAGAAATCTTTCTTTTCTTGTGAAAGTAAGGTCGCCTTTGTTGTTCTTTCGGGAATGAAATTTTATGGGGGAGAGTTCTTTTTGAACTTGTGCTTAATTACCAAATCTTTATGGGGAGTGCGGCTGTGGAATATTATATGGGTTATCTTGTATCTTTATAAAATCCTTGATGAATGCATTTAGCTTCGGCTTTATGATTGCATCTAAATAAGTTGATATGGTATTCTCTTTTGGTCATGAAGTATCTCTATGAAAACTTCATGAGGATCCCACTAGTTTTCGTACCTTTGCCAATTTATATTGACAAAAAGGAGGAGAATTAATGTGTAGTGTGATACTACAAATACATATGGTTTACAGATCATTATGTAAGGGGGAGTGGTTTTCAAGTTGAGATGAAGTATTGACTAAGGGGGAGTGATACATATCGCTATAATGTTATTGTCAAAGTTATGATACAATTGAACTTTGATGCTGTGTAATAATACTATGACACCGTATAATAATGATTGAGAGCATTTGTTTTCTCATTATTATCGCTACGGATCTTCAACTAACGATGGTGCTAAACTTACAACCTTTGGAATCATTGGAGTACTTGGAAGTGACGAAGATTTTGAGTCATGTTGAAGATGCCAAGGAGATCAAGCATTTGGATGAGAAGCTACAATTTTTATTTATTTTGTAATCCATGTGTATTGATAGTTTTGTCATTAAAATTGAAAAAGGGGGAGATTGTTAGAGCACTGCTCGGTCGAACTCGCACGCGTTGCTATCTCAAGCATGTTTGTCAATGTTAGTGATCAAAACTATAAGTCTTGATTTCTAGCCTATTTATAGATGTCTCGGACTAGGACATAGTTTGTGTAGTTGAGCTTAGACTTCACGGTGTTTATCACTTGAAGACGAAGAACTACTAAGGAGATCTTGTGGAACTTCATCGACAAAAGGTATGTGGAGACTTAAACTCATCTATCACTTGGAAAGTCTATTTTTAATCTATATCCTATATTGAGACATAAGTCGTATTACGATATAGTTTTCTAAATACACATTTGAGATTTCGAGCTGAGTATATCTCACTTACATATTTATCGAAATATGTGTTGATAAGCTTTCGCTTCGACCAAGTTCATCTTATATCATGAGAAAATTGCCGAGTAACATCTTACGTGGTTTGTTCTATACAATCATTTGGTGTAACACTTGGAATGTTTCGATAATAATTATTTCAATATCTTGAAAATTGCTTTGATGCTAATAGTGTGTGAAAACGACTATTGCCATTATAGAAGAATGTTTCAATGATTGAAATAAAGAGTTTAGAATCGTGTAACCTTCTTCGAATATAAGCATAGAGTGTGTTCGCACATTTGTGTATAAGTCCAAAACCGGGAACCCAAAGTATGCATACTTGTGTGTATACAAAATGGTTGAAGGAGACTGGATAAGTATGCATACCCGTACGCATAATGGGGAAGTTCACGTCCGTGAATTTCTGCTGATGTTGGATTTTCAAAACCAACTCATTCAGTTACCTAAGTACGCGTACCCGTATGCGTACTGGCGGAAAGTTCACGTCCGTGAATCTCTGCTGAGTTTTGAAAAACCAAACTCAAAAAACCGGTTACTTAAGTACGCGTACTTAAGTGGTTACTTTCTAAAATCGGTAGTGTACATCAACTTAAACATTTATTATTAAGGAATGCAATCTTTGCAAACCGTGGGTATAATGTTCATGTATTGATTCGAGTGAATCAAATCGATTTTGCTTCAATTGTGTTCTTGTATAAATCTATGAGAATATAACAATTGAACAACTCTTTAACTAGTTTCATTTGAGTCATTTGAACTAGTTATGGTTAAGATGAATAAGGTTGATATGAGAGTAATCATATGGCTAACCTCGGTTAACTATTTGTGAACCAACATGGTGTACACGTTTGGGTACGGTTACATAAACCTAAATGAGGGTACATTTCATTTGTGTGTAACAAGCTAAGTTCGACCTAATGGTTGAATCAGGTTTTTCATCTAACGGTGAATATTGAAGCTTTGTTACCAAGGTAACTTGGATTGCAAACCCTGATTTGAAAATTATATAAAGGAGAAATCTAGCAACTGGGAAACCTAATCTCCACACCTTCTGTGTGTTTCTAGTTGCATAACTAGAGTCGATTCTCCTTTAACCTTAGGTTTCTTTTCGAGACCCTGTAGGTTAACGACTTGAAGACTTCTTTGGGATTGTGAAGCCAGACCCAACTATTCTCTTTGTAGTTGCGTGATCTGATCTTGATGTTTCTATCGTGATTGAGTGCAATTGTAAAATTGGCTTAAGATTTATATCTCCGATAGGCAAGATAGAAAATTAGTCACAAACACATTCGTCTCATCGTTTGTGATTCCACAATAACTTGTTTCGCTAGTCGATTAAGTTTATTGTGAGGTGATTGATAATACTAGGTTGTTCTTCGGGAATATAAGTCCGGTTTATCAATTGGTTCATGTTCACCTTGATTTATAAAAAGACGGAACAAAAACTTTTGGGTATTTCTGTGGGAGACAGGTTTATTCAATCCTATAGACTTTTCCGTGTGTTACATATTTGTTTATCAAGTCTTCGACTTTGGGTCGTAGCAACTCTTAGTTATGGGTGAGATCAGCTAAGGAAATCAAGTGCGTAGTATCCTGCTGGGATCAGAGACGTAAGGAGCGCAACTATACTTTGAATCAGTGTGAGATTTATTAGGGTTCAACTACAATCCAGTCCGAAGTTAATTGGTAGTAGGCTAGTGTCTGTAGCGGCTTAATACAGTGTGGTGTTCAAACTGGACTAGGTCCCGGGGTTTTTCTTCATTTGCGGTTTCCTCGTTAACAAAATTCTGGTGTCTGTGTTATTTCTTTTCCGCATTATATTTTGTTATATAATTGAAATATCGAAGGTTGTGCGTTAAGATCAATCAATTAGAATATCCAACCTTTGGTTGTTGATTTACATTGATTGACACTTGAACATTAGTTTTTGGTATCGTTCAAGTAATTCCTCTTATATTCAATTGGGCTCGCATATTTCTAGTTGATGATTGCAGATTGAATTAAGAGTTAGAGATATTAAACTCTTTGATATACTTTATTCTAGATAAAGTCTGACTGTCTAGTTGTTTCTCTAAAATGTGTATTGGAGTAAGTCCTCTCAGATTGCCAAACGAATTGTTGGGTATGATTGTTAGACCCCCGCATTTTCAACTCCAGTGATTCTGAACGTGTTCAACTCAGCATCATAGTTGTTGAAGATTCGTAGCTATAACAATGAGAAAACAGTAGCTCTCAATCATTGTTATACAGTGTCATAATATTATTACACATCATCAAAGTCCAATTGTATCACACCTTTGACAATAATACTATGGTAATATGTATCACTCCCCCTCAGTCAATACTTCATCTGACATGAAAACCACTCCCCCTTACATAATGATCCGTAAACCATATGTATTTGTAGTGTGAACTACACATTAATTCTCCCCCTTTTTGTCAATATAAATTGGCAAAGGTACGTAAACTAGTGGGATCATAATGAAATTCTCATAGAGATACTTCATTACTGAAAGAGAAAACATATCAACTTTGTTTCGATGATTTCACATAGTTTAAACTTAGTGTATTCATCAAGGAGTTTATAAAGATACAAGATAACTCCTATAACATTCCATAGCCGCACTCCCCACAAAGATTTGGCAATTAAGCACAAGTTCAAATAAGAACTCTCCCCCATAAAATGTCATTCCTGAAAGAACAACAAGAGCGACCTTACTTTTACAAGAAAAGAGGGATTTATTTGGACATTAACAAATTACACGAAACATGAATTTGTATCCAGAAAACTCAATTAAATTAACCACAAGATAACCTGTGATTAATTTGATCGGAAATGCTCAACATAAGAGAACTTACGGAGACGCTCAATACTTTCACATAGAAGTAGATCAGGTAAAGATCAATACCGCGGAATATTCAAAGATTCATTCTATTTTTCATCAATATTTTCATAAAGATATATAATAGACTTAATCTTTGCAATCAAAAGTTCATCGTATCTTCCATCAAAATTTGCATAATGACATAATAGGCTTAACTTTTGACATATATGGGACAATCATAGTTCACGGACGCAAACACACATATCCCATAACAATTTTTGCAATATATAAAACCAATAAAGATTAATACTACAAAATCATTTTCCAAATAAACTTTTAGAATTTAAATAAATAAGTATAAAAACATTGCAATATGAAAATCGTTGGCAATAGTTATGTGTACTGACAATAATTTCTATTCCAAACCCTAGTTATCCTTCTTAAAACACAAGAATAAATTCTCATAAGAAGTTTCCTAGACATTAAGACCTTTGAAAAATTCTTTATCGTCCCCGAACTCCTTGTCGTCAACATCCATTGGAACATAAGGTTCATGAAGATAGGAGTCAATTCCAACAAACCTTCTTGACTGATGCCGAACCAGGGCCTTCTGAATTTCAAGAGTCCTAAAAACAATAGTCTTTATTTGTTGTATCTCCTTTCTTGTTTCCTTCAACTCTTCAAGAACATCAGAAAACTTCTGAAGATTTGATGGTACAGCCTCGGTTTCCTCACATTCCTCCATTTTTCTTTTCAAGGAAGAGGGTACCGAAGATTTGTACTTTTCCTTCATAATTTATGGCTTGACAATCATATTAACCTCTTTTTTTTATGAGTAGTCATAATGCTTTGAGTCTCCATACAAATATGGGTTTATGAGAGAAATTCACAAAACAACCTCTACAAGAAAACTTGTGATAAAAAAAAGTTTTTCAGGGAAGGAAAAAGGAATGTAGGGTTATAGAACCTTTATACAAAGTAAGCATATTCACGTACGCACAACTCACAACCCTAAAAAAGCAGAATTGTCGACTTTAACCCCTTTTTAATGAACAAACATGGAGGCCTCCTTCAATATCAATCTAGGATATGAAAAGATCAACCGAAACCAAAACAAAAAGAAACAAAAAAAACTTTTTCTTTTTTGCTTAAGACTTGTAAGTGCTTAACTCTTGTCTCTTTGGGATCAGGCACTTGAGACAAGATGCATAGCCAACACAATTAAGTTGTGTTGGGGTGAACAATAATCTTTCCACCATGAACCTTTTGGAAAGAGTTCCTAAAATCCTCTTTCATGGAATGATTAGACCGGGTTCTTTTCTGGAGTGGTCTAATTTTTTCTTTAGAAATTAACTTCTTTGGAGAAGACTGAGTTTACATACCTCAGACGGCTTCTGAACAAGTTTGAGCTTGTTTTCTAATCGATTTGCTCCCCGTTGAAGTTTGTTGACATATCTTACTTTGTACTTGTACTTGAAACAAGTAGAGAGTCCATGACCTTTAATAAACGACTGTCTTGGTTAGTCTGTTCTTCGTGTTGTTCAGCTATGCAGCAGCAGAAATGGTAGCTCTGTAACTCGATTTTTCTTTGCACTGTAGTGTTCTAAACTCTCTCTAAACTCTCCGTACCCCTCTCTGGTGCCCGAGCACCTATTTTATACTCAACAGGGCCATCCAATATCTGCATTAACTCCGAAAAACTCTTCATAACTCGCCAGTGAAAAAAAATATTCTCGAGAATATTTTCTTCCCTATTTTACCTCCTCATGCGTTGATTCTCTGCCAGCACACTCTGAACAGGTCAATACACGTTCCAAAATGTTGATCGAGTCATCAGAACATGTTCAAACTCTCCAAGACCCGTGAAAAATTCTTCCCGAGAAAGTGTTGCTCCGTTTACTTCTACGCGAGAATCCAACCAATTTTAATCCATCAAATTACTCATGATAGTTTCGTTGGGACATATCACAACTACCCAACAAATTTTACCCTTTAGTCTACCCAGAACTCCTTCAAACTTCGATCGAAAATTACACAGTTATGTTCTTCATTTTCCCGCCAAAATGAAATTCTAAAGAAGAAGATGGGTGCTAAGGATGAATTTGGGCTATACATAGCCGTGCATGCTGAGGATGAATTTGGGCTACGCATAAACTTGGGTGTCCCTTAGCCAAATCTGGGGTCTGTATAACAAATGTCCTCCGGGGTGCCTTTAGCATTTTTTCGAGCCGAATATTCCAAAAATGTTTATTTCCCAAAAATACCTACAAACACACAAAATACCATAATAAGTACAAAATCGAGTACCAACATAGAGAAAATTGAGGACAACTTAGACACAAAAATGTGTCTATCAAAGACCCCCAAACTTATTATTTTCTAGTCCTCGAGCAAAACTAATCTAGAAAATAAAATGACTACACTTAGCACGTGCAGCAAGCCGTTAAACCGCTAGGTGGCCCTAACGGCGGAGTGTTGTCTCTGCAGGGTTTACTAGAGGTGTACCCACAAAACCTTTACTCTAGATCCTAGCTATCTACGCAGAACCTTGGAAGGCACTAAAGAATCTCCTTGGTTGGCATACTCTCATTGACTACAGGAGGAAGTACCCTGATGCGAAATTCCAATTGTTGTACACGAGTTTGCACTCAGCATACTAAAATTCATATATAAGTGACAGAGCTCTACTCAGATAGTTTCCGTACATCATTACACTGAGTCAACCAATCACATGGATAGATTAAGAAGATGGATGTAGAGAAAAATGATGGTTTAAAGTGAACGGTGTTTCCCATATCTGTCTGAAGGCCTCTGCCAAGATGAACCTATCTTAATGGAATGAGATATCGGTATGACTAATATCAACACAACTGGCATATACAAGGGGACCAATGGTCGATAAACCTAACTCTAGGTCAACACAATTGGCATATACAAGGGCACCAGTGGTCGACTTTATTGAATTTATTCCGGTTGGTCTGATGGTCTGATCTCAATTATTTTTTTTGTATCTCAATCACTCTATTTCACCTAGCGATGGTAAAAACTTGAATCGCGTGCCCTACCAAATCACTTAAGAAATAAAAACAGAAGGGATTAGGATTCAACGAGATATGGCGAAACTACCATGTTTTTTTTTTTTTAATTCTAACACCCGAGCTCTGTGCTTTTATGAATAGACTCTTTAGATGTTTCCATCTAATCAGATTGGTTCCTCAACTCCTACAACCAAGATGTTCCCATCCACTTAGATTGGTTAGTGCCAAACTTAATAAGAAAATTTCTAGGCTCTGGAGTTTATTTATTGCAACTAAAAGCTAACAAAAAGTTTCTTCCCCACCCCCAAAATTAAATCTAACATTGTCCTCAATGTTTCTAATGAAAGAGCAATACCAAAAAGTAAAGTAATCATGAAGAATCAGTAAAGAGAGAAGTCGGAAAGATAGTACCTGGGTGAAGAGAGAAATAAAAAACTAATATACAACATACAATCGCCTCGATGGTCAATCAAGGGTAAACAGGGTCCTCCAGAGGGACCTCCTCAACATCACCTGTAAGAAAGGGCTCTAAAAAGGGTTTCAATCTCTGACCGTTAACCTTCGAAGAACTACTACCATCCGGTGTCTCGATCTCAACAGCTCCATGAGGAAAGACAGTGCGAACAATAAAAAGACCCGTCCACCGAGAACGTAACTTCCTAGGTAAAAGATGCAAGCGGGTATCATACAGAAGAACTTTTTGACCTGGAGAAAATGACTTTCTTAGCATATTCTTATCATGCACAAGTTTAATTTGTTCTTATACTCCTTAGCACTATCGTATGCATCTCTACGAATCTCTTCCAACTCATTGAGCTGGAGTTTCCTTTGGGCTCCTGCCTTGTCGAGTGAAAAATTTAGCTCCTTAACAACCCAATATGCTCTATGTTCTAACTCAACAGGTAAGTGACATGCCTTGACATACATAAGTCGATAAGGTGACATTCCAATGGGGGTCTTAAATGCAGTACGGTAAGCCCATAAGGCATCAGTAAGCCTAGACGACCAGTCTTTCCGATTAGGATTAACTGTTTTCTATAATATACTTTTTATCTCCCTATTGGAAACCTCTACTTGACCACTAGTCTTTGGATGATACGGGGTAGCTACCTTATGTGTAATACCATATTTCTTCATCAAAATCCTAAAAGGTCCATTACAAAAGTGCGACCCTTCATCACTAATTATAGCACGCGGTGTACCAAAACGTGTAAGTATATTATCTTTCAAGAACTCAACCACAACCCTATGGTCATTGGTTTTACACGCAACCGCCTCAATCCACTTAGAGACATAGTCTACAGCGACAAGGATGTATAGGTTACCAAAAGAATTAGGAAACAGACCCATAAAGTCAATACCCCACACATCAAAGACCCCAACAATTAGAATCGGGTTCAAGGGCATCATATTCCTACGGGAAATGGCTCCTAATTTCTGGCAACGCTCACAAGTAATATAGTGACTATGGGAGTCTTTAAACAACGAAGGCCAATATAATCCACACTGCAATATCTTAGCAGCAGACTTCTTAGAAGTAAAGTGACCCGCACAAGCATGATCATGACAAAAGGAAATAATACTGGACTGGTCACTCTCAGGTATACATCTCCTAATAATCTGGTCTGGACAATACTTAAACAAATAAGGATCATCCCAAAAGAAGTGCTTCACCTCGTCTAAAAACCTAGAACGATCTTGTTTACCCCAATGTTGGGGCATTCGACTAGTAACAAGATAGTTCACTATATTTTCATACCAAGGTAATTGGGTAACAAAGAACAGTTTTTCATCAGGAAAGCCATCCCTTATAGGAAGGGAATCATCAGGGGATTCAACAGCTAGCCTAGAAAAGTGGTCTGCTACAACATTTTCGGCACCCTTTTTGTCTCTAATTTCTGGAGAAAACTCTTGCAACAAAAGGATCCACCTAATCAATCTAGGTTTCGTATCCTTTTTAAACAGAAGATATTTCAAAGCAGCATGATCAGTATATATTACGATCTTAGAACCTAAGAGATAGGGTCTAAACTTGTCTAAGGCAAACACAATGGCTAACATTTCCTTCTCGGTAGTGGTATAGTTCAACTGGGAAACATTCAGAGTTTTGCTAGCATAGTAAATCACATGAAGTAATTTGTTTTCTCGCTGACCTAGCACAACACCAATAGCATAATCTGAAGCATCACACATGATCTCAAAGGCTAGGTTCCAGTTGGGTGCCTAGACTATGGGGGCAGTAGTGAGTAAAGTCTTAAGCTTCTCAAAAGCCTCTAAACAAGCATCATCAAAGACAAACTTAACGTCTTTTGCAAGAAAATTGCAAAGAGGTCTAGAAATCAAGATAAAATCCTTAATGAATCGACGATAAAAACCTGCATGCCCTAAGAATGACCTAATATCTCTTACGGTTTTTGGGACCTGTAAAGTTTTAATAAGGTCAACTTTGGCTCTATCTACCTCTATATCCTTCGAAGATACGATATTCCCTAGAACAATTCTTGAACGAACCATGAAGTGACATTTCTCCCAATTAAGCACTAAATTCTTTTCCTTACACCTAGTCAAAACTAATGACAAATGATGCAAGCACTCATCGAAAGACGAACCAAACACTGAAAAATCATCCATAAAGACCTCTAAGAACCGTTCTACCATGTCAGAAAATATGCTCAGCATACAACGCTGAAAGGTCGCAGGGGAATTACATAGCCCGAAAGGCAT
Organism: Papaver somniferum; assembly: GCF_003573695.1. NCBI lineage: Eukaryota > Viridiplantae > Streptophyta > Magnoliopsida > Ranunculales > Papaveraceae > Papaver > Papaver somniferum. Next base: position 18,480,896 of record NW_020622492.1, read on the forward strand.
GCGTCTATGCGCAAAGGTACCTAAGGGACAGGTAAAAGTGGTTTTCTCTAGGTCTTCTGGGGCTATAACAACCTGATTATAACCGCAGTATCCATCTAAAAAGTAATAATGGCTACGTCCAGCTAATCTCTCTAGCATTTGGTCGACGAAGGGAAGGGGAAAGTGGTCCTTCCTAGTGACCTTGTTCAATTTCCTATAGTCAATACAGACACGCCAACCCATGGTCACCCGGGTTGGGATTAACTCATTGTTATCATTCTGTACTACAATAATACCGGATTTCTTGCGAACAACCTGAACGGGGCTGACCCACTTACTTTCTGAAATGGGGTGGATAATGCCTGCATCTAACATCTTAAGAACCTCGGTTCGAACTACTTCTTTCATATTAGGGTCCAGTCGACGTTGCATCTCCCTAGAAGGTTTGGTGTCACTCTCTAAATATATATGATGCATACAAACAGTGAGACTTATACCCTTAATGTCTGCTATGGTCCACCCTAAAGCTTCCTTGTTGTTCTGAAGGACGGTTACTAGCCTACTTTCCTGATCACTATCCAAGTCGGATACTACAATCACAGGTAAAGTCTCAGACGGGCCTAAAAATACATATTTCAGGGTATCTGGCAATGTTTTTAGGTCCAACTTAGGAGGCTCTTCTAACGAAGGAACTACGGTAGACTTAGAAACTGGTAGTGGTTCAAACTTAGGTTTCTATCCATTATTAGTGTATAACAAAGGGGTTGAGTCTAACAAAGAATTCACCTCATTAATCACATTATCATCATCAAAATCAATCCCAAAGTGAGCTAGGAATTTCTCTAATGGATCTTCTAACAAAGTGTTTGGTAATGAATCCTCGACTAATGTTCCTATCACGTTCACCTCTTCTATGTTCGAGTCATCTAGTTCAGAGGGTAGCTTACTAATATTAAAAATGTTCAGCTCAATAGTCATATTACCAAAAGACAAAGTCATAATACCATTTCGACAGGTAATGATCGCATTGGATGTAGCCAAAAATTGGCGACCTAAAATCACTGGTATTTGGTTCTCTTGGTCGGGGACAGTTTGGGTATCTAGGATAACAAAATCCACTGGATATATAAACTTGTCGACCTCTATAAGAACATCCTCGATTACATCACGAGGAATTTTAACGGACCTATCAGTTAACTGAAGTGTTATCTGGGTAGGTTTCATCTCACCAAGTCCTAGCTTAAGGTACACATGGTATGGAAGTAAGTTCACACTGGCTCCTAAGTCAAGGAAAGCTTTCTCAACACGGTATTTACCTATTGTGCAAGAAATGGTAGGGGACCCTGGGTATTTATACTTAGGAGTAGTGGTATTCTGAATAATGGAACTCACGTGACTAGCTAGAAAGGATTTCTTTTGGACACTAAGTTTTCGTTTTCGCCTACACATATCCTTAAGAAACTTGGCATAAGCGGGAATCTGCTTAATCGCATCTAACAATGGGAGGTTGATAGTAACCTGCTTAAAAACCTCCAATATATCATTAAAGGTGGACTCCCTCTTAGTTGGAACTAGGAGATGTGGGAATGGGGCTCTAGGAACAAAGTCGGGCTCAATATGACCCTCGTTGGTCTCTTTAGAGACTCTATCAGTGTCCTCAGTTTCTGGTTCAGAAGGGTGAACTACAACATGTTCACTATCAGGAATGGAAACCTTGTTGTCTATCACTCTACCACTCCTAAGGGTTTTAATAACATTTACATGATCGGATGGTCTTTCACCTATTTCATTAATTCCTCGAGGGTTGGGTTGAGTTTGACTAGGAAACTTACCTCTTTCTCTTAAAGACTCATTTATCTGACTAACCTGGATTTTCAACTGGGAAATGGCCTGAGATTTAGCCTGGCCTATTCTCTTATTTTCTTCTAAACCTTGAGCAACAGATTGCTGAAACTTTAACAGTGTTACGAGTTAACAAAGCAAGAGACTCTTCTAAACTCATAATCTTTTTATCCGAAGGGTTTTGAAACTGTTCCGGAGCTGAAGGATTCTTAGTATATCCAAAACCCGGGGGAACCTGAAATTTACTAATTGACCTTGATTCTGGCCCTTAGACCAAGAAAGGTTGGGATGGTTTCTCCAGCCAGGGTTATAGGTTTCTGAATATGGGTCAAACTTCTGACGGTTATCGAATCTAGTGTTGTTATAAAGAGCATTGGATTTCTCCTCAACAATATGGCCTTCCAAAAAAGGCTCTATTCTACCACTATTACCACTAGAATGACCTAGTTCTAAGGCTTCTAACCTTTTGTCTATGGCTGCTATTTTAGCATCTGACTCATAAAATCCTTCTACCCTATTGACATTTCCTCTACTTAGAATAATTGTTTTCTGGGGTTCCCTACTATTTTCCCATTGTTGGGTCTTATCAGCGATTTTGTTCAAAAATGTCATCGCCTCATCAACAGTTTTATTCTCAAACCCACCTGTGCATAAGGACTCAACCATGGTTGTTGTTGAATAATCTAAACCCTCGTAGAGGATCTGAACTAACCTAACCTTCTCTAAACCATGATGAGGACATTGAGATATTAAGTCATTGAACCTTTCTAAATACCTATATAAAGATTCTCCCTCTTGTTGAGCAAAAGTACAGATTTGTGTCCTAATAGACGATGTTTTGTGCCTTGGGAAAAACTTCTGTATAAAGGAAGATGTAAGTTGGTCATAGGTTTCAATTGACTCAGAATCCAAACTATACAGCCAAGATTTGGCTTTATCTTTGAAGGAAAAGGGGAATAACCTAAGTTCAACGCATCATCACTAAGGTTTTTAATTTTCAGAGTACTACAAACTTCCTCAAATTCCCTAACATGAAAATAGGGGTTCTCATTCTCTTTTCCTAAAAAGATTGAGAGTATCTGTAAAGTCCCAGGTTTGAGTTCATAATTTGCCCCGGTTTCAGCTAACTTGATACAAGACGGACGAGAGGTCCTAGTTGGGTTTAATAAAGCTTTCAAAGTTGTCATTTCTGGCACTACCAAAGGACTATGAGTACTTTCTTCACTAATTGTCAAGTTTTCAAAGCTGAAATTTCCAAAGACAGGGCTCTCAAAAGAAGAGTCTTCGAGCTCCCCACCTTCACAAGAAGAACTATTAGGTTTGTGGCTAATCAAACGACCTAGAGTGTTTCTTTTCCAAGCCCGCTCTCTAATGACCTCGGGCATACACTAGAAAAAACAAAAACAAAAAGAAAAGTCCTAAAAGGAAGGGAATTTCTATGCAAACACAAACAAGGCTGACTCCACCACATCAAACCTACTGATTTCTAGCAAACAAAAAGCATGATGGCTCCACTTAGATTGTTTCTAGACCAGCTTCTAATCCTTCAAAAGGGAATTCGTTACAATTTAAGCAAACCCCTCTGGAATCAGTCTGAGTTACAGTAAGTTGAATAGAGACGAGGGAAGCTCAGTGGAGATTTGATACCCAAGGCCTCACCGGCGTTACAAGGCGGCGTATTTAACTCACAGAAACCATCATGAACTTCAAAATGTGCTCGAAAGAGTAACCAATATTTTTCGAACGACTTTCCTATTAAGCTCTTTACCCTATAGGTCTCATTCTAGTCAAAATTTTAGGCTTAGGTTCACGTTTGGTTTCGTTTTCCTAAGGCGGGCAAGAAGAGAACGGTGATGAAATCTGAACCCTTATCTTGCATGGCCAGTCCTTGCCCTTTATTAGGAAATTAAAGCAGCCGTTTTCCATTCCTCAGCATATATGCAAACGAAGGAATACAGTAAACCCTCCGACAGGGGATTCGCGGGTGTTTAAATAAACTTACCTCCCGTTCCAGACGGGGGATGAACCGCTGAAGTCGACTCGGGCCACGACTCCTATGTCATGTACGAATCCGAGGGGCCGAGGCGATATCGTAATCCCCGTCCTTCTCTGCCAACAGTTTATATTTAAACTACCCTTTCGTAGGGTTTTTTTTTTTTTTAAAAAAGTCCCACAATCCACAGTCCAAAAATATAGTGCAAAAGAAAAGGAAAGTCTAAAAAAAAAACTCTAAAGAATAAAAACAAAATAAAATGTCTCTCTCTTTTTTTTTCATTAATTTTTATTCTTCTTTTCTTTCGCTCCTTTCACTTTGCTTTTACTCCAAATCTTTAAGTATTCACCAAAAGCTTTGGCAAATATTTCCTTCGCTCCAAATTCTAAAATCTGTAAGGAAAAGACAAAAACCCAAAAACGTAAAGAAGAACAAATAAAAACCTAAAAAAAAATCTAAAAAATCTAGCCTAAAGACAAGTCCGCGTCGGCGCCGCCAAAAATTGATGATAATTTTTCAATGATGTTGTAGTAATAGGTTCGTTGAGACTTGTGAAAGCAAAAGATTCTAGATTTAATTTTAAGACTAAAAATATAGCAAAGTAAAAGTGATATGAAAAATATGGAGAAGACTGGGGCTATGGATTTCACTGTTTACCAATATCAAAGTGATTTATATTCTCTAATTATAATCATGCAAATCATGCATTCAAATTGATTCTTAATATTGCAATAGATGATTTTTTAGAAATAACAATTGTGGATAGAAAGTATGGGACATCAAAACCCTAGGCTAGCATGCTCCATCAATTGAAATGACAATTGTTTAACACAAACCATTTTATCAATTTATTTATCAAGGAAAATAATCATACAATAATTGCATAAATTAGAGATTACCACTTTTCATTGGTGAAATAGCTTCCTCCTTCGCCCAGAGGATGGGTTTAGCTCATCATTGTGTAAACACGCTCAAAATTAAAAATTTGTTCATTACTTCAAAAATTGTTTACAAAGATGAAATGGAGAGAAAATGATGAAATCAGGTGTTTGCAACGTTTTTAATTGTTGCAAAAAACTGTTACAAAGAACGATATAAGGAAACTGTTGCTGTTACTGTAGCTTCTAAGACCCACGCCTCTGTGTCGTTAACACTGTTGATAAACGACTGTCTTGGTTAGTCTGTTCTTCGTGTTCTTCAGCTATGAAGCAGCAGAAATGGTAGCTCTGCAACTCGATTTTTCTTTGCACTGTAGTTTTCTAAACTCTCCCCAAAATCTTTGTACCCCTCTCCGGTGCCCGAGCACCTATTTTATACTCAACAGGGTCATCCAATCTCTGCATTAACTCCGGAAATCTCTTCATAACTCGCCAGTGAAAAAAAATATTATCTGGAATATTTTCTTCCCTATTTTACCTCCCCACGCGTTGATTCTCTTCCAGCACACTCTGAACAAGTCAATACACGTTCCAGAATGTTGATCGAGTCATCAGAACATGTTCAAACTCTCCAAAACCCGTGAAAAATTCTTCCCGAGAAAGTGTTGCTCTGTTTACTTCTACGCGAGAATCCAGCCAATTTTAAACCATCAAATCACTCATGATAGTTTTTTTGGGACATATCACAACTACCCAACAAATTTCATCCCTTTAGTCTACCCAAAACTCCTTCAAACTTCGATCGAAAATTACACAGTTATGTTCTTCATTTTCCCGCCAAAATGAAATTCAAAAGAAGAAGATGGGTGCTAAGGATGAATTTGGGCTATACATAGCCGTGGGTGCTGAGGATGAATTTGGGCTATGCATAACCTTGGGTGCCCCTTAGCTAAATCTGGGGTCCGTAAAGCAAATGTCCTCCGGGGTGCCTTTAGCAGTTTTTCGAGCCGAATTTTCCAAAAATGTTTATTTCACAAAAATACCTACAAACACACAAACACCATAATAAGTACAAAATCGAGTACCAACATAGAGAAAAATTGAGGACAACTTAGACACAAAAATGTGTCTATCAACAAACTCTTATATAATTCCAAGAGAATCAACTAGACAGTCAAACTCAATCAATGGAAATATATCCAAGAGTTGTATCTCTGTTTCACAATGTAATCATCAAATCAAACAGATAGAAATCTGCGAGCCTGATTATTATGTGAAACAACTTGAATGGTACCAAAGGCCAATGTTCAAGTGCCAATCAATTTATATCAAAAACCAAAGGTTGGATTACCTAATTGATTGAACTACGCACAACCTGTGATATTTCAATTATGTAAACAAATATAATGTGGAAAAGAAATAACACAGACACCAGAAATTTTGTTAACGAGGAAACCACAAATGCAGAAAAACCCCGGGACCTAGTCCAGATTTCAACACCACACTCTCTTAAGCCTCCACAGACACTAACTTACTCCAAGTTTACTTCGAACTAGAATGTAGTTGAGCCATAACCAATCTCACGTTGATCAAGGTACAATCGTGTTCCTTACGCCTCTGAATCCCAGCAGGACTCTGCACACTTGATTCCCTTAGCTGATCTCACACAACTAAGAATTGCTACGACCCAAAGTCGAAGACTTGATAAACCAATATTTCTCACACAGAAAAGTCTATTGAATAGATAAATTTGTCTCCCATAGAAATACCTAGAGTTTTTGTTCCGTCTTTTGATAAATCAAGGTGCACATGAACCAATTGATACACTAGACTTATATTCCCGAAGAACAACCTAGTAATATCAATCACCTCACAAATAATCTTAATCGTATAGTAACGAAATAAGATATTGTAGAATCACAAATGATGAGACGAAGATGTTTATAACTAATTTTTATCTTTCCCATCGGAGATTAAATCTCGAGCAAATCTTCGAAAAGATAGTACTCAATCACGATAGAAAACAGCAAGATCAGAACACACAACTACAAAGAAATAGTTGGGCCTGGATTCACAATCCCAATGAAGTCTTTAAGTCGTTAACCTACAAGGTTTTGGAAAAACCTAAGGTTAAAGGAGAATCGACTCTAGTCGCAACTGGTATCACACACGAGGTACATAGATTAGGTTTCCCAGTTGCTAGAGTTTTCCCTTATATAGTCTTCAAATCAGGTTTTGCAATCAATGTTACCTTGGTAACAAAGCAATCAATATTTACCGTTAGATGAAAACCTGATTAGACTCAAGCTAATATCTTTCAACCATTAGATCGAACTTAGCTTGTTACACACAAATGAAAAGTGACTTCATTTAGATATGAGTAACCGTACCTAAACGTGTATACCTTGTTGGCTCAACAATAGTTAACCGAAGTTGGCCATATGAACACTTTCATATCAACCTTATTCATTTTAACCATAACTAGTTCAAATGACTCAAATGAAACTAGTTCTAGAGTTGTTCAATTGTTTATATTCTCATAGAAGTATACAAGACATAATTGAAGCAAAATCGATTTTGATTCACTCGAATCAATTCATGAACATTATAGCCACGGTTTGCAAAAGATTGCATTCCTTAATATATAAATGTATTAGTTCATGAACAAACCGATTTTAGAACATAACCTACTCAAGTATGCAAACGGGTACGTATACCTAAGTGTCCGGACTAAGTTTGGGTTCGCCAGTATGCGAACGGGTACGTATACGTTCCAAACTCAGTTAAATCCCAGAACTTGAAACTCACGCCAGTACGCATACCGGTATGCATACTAAGTTCCCGTACTTTCATTAACCAACCAGTATGCATACTATGGTTCCAAGACTTGGAATAACTTGCAACAGTTAGCATACAAGTACGCATACTGTGTTATATCCAATCATGGTTATTTGTTCTAAACTCCCATTTCAATCATTGAAACATTCTTAGAAGACGATAATAGCTGTCTCACACAAACCATTAGCTTCAAAGCGATTTTCAAGTGATCGAATGATCAATACGAAACATTCCGAGTCTACATCAAATGACTTTCTCACACAAATCGTGTAAGATGTTACAAGGCGATTTTCACATGATCATCTTTTGACTTTAGTCAAGAATATAAGATGAACTTGGTTAAAGCGAAATCTTCCCAACACATATTTCGAGAAATATGTAAGAGAGTTAAACTCAGCTCGAAATATAAAATGTGTATAATCGAAGTCTATATAGCTATACGACTTTTGTCTCATATAGGAGATAGAGTAGATAGACTTTTGAGTGATAGATGAGTTCAAGTCTCCACATACCTTTTGTTGATGAAGTTCCACAAGCTCCCCTTAGTAGTTCTTCGTCTTCAATCGATGAACGTCGTGAAGTCTAATGTTCAACTACACGTTCTATCCTAATCCGAGACTTATCTATAAGTAAACTAGAAATCAAGACTTATAGTTTTGGAAACTAAACTTGACAACAATCTTGAGATAACAACGCTTGCGAGTTCGACCGAGCAGTGCTCTAACAATGGGTAAGATCTATACTACTTTGTTTCCAACATAGATAAGGATCGGTTCTACTATGGTTCCCAACATAAGTAGGGATCGTTCCTACCATAGATTTTCAATGAAAATCGGACCACCAATCCTATTGACTTATTTCAACTACGAAACAAGTTCGTAAGACTACTTCCTAAAACTCATGTAATCAAACAAATTTTTCTAGGCATGAAATCAACCCTATGTTCATTATACAATCTAGTAACTAGTTACAAAAATTATGTCTATGTTGCAATTACGAAGTTCAAGGATAAGCACTATACTTAGTAATTCAATATACACAGATTGTAAAACAACTTAAATATTCTTCCTTGATACTTTGATGATAATAAGATGATCAAGTCTCTAATACTAGAGTTTCATGTATATAACTATGAATGTTATGTTTTAATCTAAATGACTTGAAAGTAACGATATAGGAATGGAAACAAGTGAAGTATTGTATTATTAACCTCAAGTGGAAGGATGATGTCTTCGTTGATGTGGATAGGTCTTCAGAATCTTCAGGCTTCAGAATAATACTTGTATGTCTCAACATTCTAGAATTTCTAGTCTAACCTAACGAAGTTGACTCTAGTAATCTAATCAAGCGACTTTTGAGTTTTGATACTAAAATATGACAACCACCCTTGACATACCAACGCTTGACGGGTTCAACCGAGCAATGTTCTAACAAATATTCTTATTTTCTTCAGTCATTGTGATATATCCCAAAGAAATAAAGGAGAACGTATATATCCTGCAGGACTCTTACAACCTCTACCAATTCGTAATCAAGCATGAAAACACATAATTATAGATTTCATTGAAGGTCTTTCAAAATCCAATAAGAAAGATGTTATTCTTGTTATGGTTGATAGACTCACCAAATATAACCATTTAATAGGGTTGACAACACCCCTTTAATGCTTCTAATGTTGCTATAACAATCTTGAATAATGTTTTCAAGATACATGGTCTACAATCTTCAATTGTTTCTGATAGAGAAAAAGTATTTACAAGCAATTTCTGGCAAGAACTTTTTAAAGCAATCGGTACCAATCTTCACTTGAGTTCTGCATATCATCCTCAAATCAGATGGACAAACTGAAAGAGTCAATGCTCGCCTGGAAGGGTTCCTAAGATGCATGATTGGTCATAAACTCGAGAACAAATTCAATTAGCTCTCACTTGTAAAATTTTGGTATAATGCCTATCACCTTACCGGTTTGAACTTGACACCATTCAAAGCTCTCTGAGGATATTCTCCTTCTCTTCTTGTTTTTCCTAACGAGGTACTCACTTTTATGGGTGCTGTTAAGGACTACCTATTGAAAAAAGATGCAATGCTTGACCCTGAGATGAAGACATGAACTTTGTGGTTGCCCACTGGAGTTGCTCTAACAACATGGACTATGGGTAGTCTCCAAATGGGAATAACTCTTTCATTTTGAAGGAGCACTCGATCAATCGAAGAAGTGATCCCACTGTGTGGAAAGTGAAAAATAAGCCCGTCTAGAAAAAATTCAAATCTTTTTTCTCAAAACGCCCTACACAGGGGACTGTATTCCGTTCAAGATTAAAAAGAAAAAATAGTCGCTACACGAGAAACAGTCCCCGTTAGCCTTCTTTTTTCACACGGGGACAGTCCCCGTCCAGTCTACATTACCAATTACTCATTTATCCGAACGAGTGTATAAAAGAATTGGGGTGGAAGTGGGGTGGAGGACCCTTAGACTCATTTATCCCAACGGTTGTATAAAAGAGTTGGGGTGGAAGACCCTTTGCTCTAATTGATGGTCACTCCTTTGAAATACTAGCCACACTACCCATAGGATTTAGAGACTCCAGTCCTACCAAAAGTGTACCTCTATGGGTCCCAGTGAGAGGAAGACAGTGCTTGGATTCCAAGCACTTTCAGAGAAGTAGGGAGCCGTTTCTTCCTTCCCATTGACTCTTCAGAGTCATTCACATCCTTTCTTTAGTTTTTTCTCTGTATTTATTAATTAAGTTCCTTATATAACCTCACATTAGGTTTTGACTTTATAATAAAAACAGAGCTATCATCCGGATCAAAATTTTCTCACATGGATAAAAGAAACAAGATCAAACCTATTGAAACAAGTCAGTTTTCTAACATGGTTTTGTATTTTATTTCTTTCTATTTGATTAACAAGTTTTTGTTTTTGAGGGGGTGCTTTCTGATTTTGGTTTTTCTTAGAAGAGTATCCAAAAGTGAAAGTGAGGATGATGATTTCTGCTCACATAAGGAGAAGAATTGCTTAATGTTGCTGAAAGTTTTTGAAACTCTCTCATTACAAGTTCAAGCTTCACCTGGTATTGCACCCTTTTCTTATTACTTTGATTTGGTTATGTAATTAAGCATTTGTTGATTGTCTAATTGATGCGAGTTAGATAGATAGACAGTTAGATAGATATGCAGTGGAAGGAAATCACTAATCGTGGATTTCCTTGGTCGACTAATTTGGGTGATTTTTGCTAACGATGATTAGATTTCTTTTAAGGCTCGTAGTTGGTTATGTAGCTCTAGTTCAATCAAACATTTTAAACATGACATATAATATCAATTTCCTCTTTGAGTTCTCTATTAATCTCATGATCTTGTAATTTGAAAGCTGGGATATTCCATGAATGAGACCTGTTCGGTCTTGTTTGGACAGACAGAGCTGTTGTGCGTAACACTTGCTAGTTGTACTTTAAGCAGCTATAAGTAGCTGATTTGATTAACAACATGGAGCCATCCTTTACTTCTTGCTTGGCTTTCGCTCTTTTCGTCGACTGGAATATAGGAGAATGAGCAGTGCACCTAGCCACAACGATCTGAAGATACTTCCCCAGGACAGGAAGTTGGACAGCACCTCCAAATTGACGTGGCTATTTGCAGCTCTCATTCTTCTGTCTTGAACTGAAGGAATTGCTGAAAGAATCAAATAACCTATACACATCTTTCATTTATGCATTTGCAGCTATTGTTTTCTTTTGCATCTAATCTGCTGTTCATAACTGAAATAAATTTTCCAACAGGAAAAGAACTAGAAAACGATATTCCCCCATCAGTTGCAAGGGTTCCGAAGTTATACAGCCCAGTCTTAGCAGCTCCATCAACTTCTTCTTCTAAAGGTTTTTACTTTCATCTGATCTTAGTTTTCACCTCAATAACTCTTTGTTGATCGCTCATTTGTGGTGAGTCATTGTCATTTGCTCATAGTCATTTGACAACTTGATCAGCAGGGGAACAGAAGCATGAGAAACAAATAGAGGAAGATACCAAAAGCAACAATGAGGCAAGTTCAGTTCTACGGCCTCGTGCTGTCTTATCTAGTCCAGGTGATTTTCTTTCTCACGTTCTTCTTTTTTGTTTCATATACGAAGGGAAGGGTCTCCTCCTTTCCAAAAAGTTGGAGACGTAAGGGAATAAGAACCAGTCATATCTTCGTCGCACTTAATACTATCAGAGGCTTACTAATTCACTAAAACTTCTTATATTGGGTCTAGATAATGATGGCATGATCGGACATATCAACCGGTTATCCAGAGTGCTACCATCAGTTATGAAAAAGAAAGATCTGGGCGAAAAAACTTGTGTGCCAGGTAAGGTTAATCCGAGGTGCGTGAAGGCTAAAAGTCCCGTAAACACGAGACGGAAGTCCAAGGAGACTTCTGAAACTAAGGTTTTCTTGAACATAACAAGAAGTCCAGACTTAACTGCTCCAAAGCAGAAATCTGGTCCTAGAAAAGTGAAGGCAAGTTCCTGACAGTAGCCCAGACTTAACTGCTCCAAAGCAGAAATCTGGTCCTAGAAAAGTGAAGGCAAGTTCCCGACAGTTTTTGTTATTACTGATAGGTGCTTGTTTTCTCTTGCATACTCTGTGATATATACTAGAAAGGGGCGTTTTCCTTTTTATGATTTGTAACAGAACATCATTGTGCTGTTAGACATGGAAAACTCTCTACATCCGAGTTATATGGTATTTGGAAATCTGTGTGTAAATTGAAGTGAAGAAATCATTTTCTCTCGGTGTAAGGTGCAACAATGCCATAATACGGCTCAACTCTATGAAGTGATTAATAAGGCTCTTGGAAAATCATGAGCTTTCCTCTATGAAGGGATTAATAGAACTCCTGCGAAATCCATCCTGAAACTCGGTACTTCAAATCTTGATTTAGTATTATAACTAGAACAAGATAGTAAGATAACTAGAATTGCTCTGTCAAGTGAATATAGTAGTTGAGTTTCGGGTGCAGAATAATTAAAAGAACCTTGAAACATCTCATTAAATTTACAATAAATTGACACTGAGATATGGGTGCAACACTAGTGGTAGGAAAATTATAGAGTTGGTGCACGTTCCACAGATCCAGAAATTACTGTGAGCAAGTTGTTGCCGAATGGATCGCTCAGATGTTTGGAAAGATTCTCCACGGGTCCTTCACCAGTAACGTAAGCTTGGATGAAAAACGCAAACATGGAGAACATTGCAAGTCTTCCGTTCTTAATCTCCTTCACTTTCAATAGTGCTGCTTGGTCTGGGTCGTCTGCGAGACCTAATGGGTCGAATGGACCACCTGGGTGAAGCTTATCTTCTAAATCCTACAAAATAAATTTGAGCGTCACTGTTATTCTTGTTCTGACGTGAAATGGGTTGGGTACAAGAAACATACCAGGCCATTGGTAATTCTGTAATATTCAGCACCGCCAAGAAGGACAACCTCAGCGACAACAGCAAGAACAAGATTGATTGGGATATTCTTTCCGAAGTAGTTCAATGTGTTTCCATCAAGGAGTAGAGCTCCAGTCTGCAGAGGGATTTAATGTCAAACAGTTGTACAAGATTATGATTTATTACAGAAAAATCTCACCGAGCAAGAAAGACTAGGAAGAGAAAGCAATAGTTGGTATTTGAGTTTCCTGACCTTGAACCAAACGGCTTCAGGACCACAGTTAGCACCGAATTTGTTGAAGGCTTCAGGAATGATACATCCAGCAGCACCGAGCATTGCCCATCGAGCGTGAATCAGCTCCTGTCCCTGGTATCTGCATTTCAAACACACATATTTTTAATACGACCCCATCTAACAAAGTCAAATGTATCTATCTAGACTTGGTTTTTAGTACACAAAGAGCTGCTTTTTTTAGCTTACTTGGCGAAGTCTTCTGGTTTCTTTCCCAAACCAAATGGATCATAACCGTAACTACAAGTATAAATAGAGAAAACTTTGTAAGTCAAGTGTTCTTAACATTATGATAGAAAGAAAGAGATTGGGTAATGCTTACTCTCCGGCAACTTCTCCATTTAGGTACTCGGGAATTTCATCCCTGTCCAAGAGACCACCGGGCAAGTAAATCTTCCTGTCAGCACCTGAATATAGTTCGCAATAAAATGTGTATTATAGATACGACATGTGAATAATTTACTCTTCCAACAGATTTCTTAAAGAAGGTAAGAGTAGACCATCCAGGTTACTAGATACTCACCGTACCACTTGGCGAGTTCATCATTAGCTGGGGCTACAGCCTTTGATTTCGCTGGTGGTGCTGCCTTCTTCTTGGAGAAAAGCGCGACTGTTTTGAATGTAGCAGGACTAGATGAGGATGGAGCTGACCTAGGTGAACTCTTTTTCAAGGAATTTCCAAGAATTTCAGATGCTAATGCAGTCGACGAGGCTGCAACAGAAGCCATTGAGCTAAGTGAAGTTCTTTCCTCTCTTTTTTTTTTTTTTTTTGATTTTTTTTTTCCGGATTTTTTTTTTGCTTGATTGTTTGAAGCCAAGTAAGAAATATGAGGAGGGAAGAGGTGCCTAAATGGTTGATGTAGTGGCTGTGAATGTGGTATCAGTTGGATTTTGGTTATCAAGTTGTGATTGGTTGGTTATGAAGATAGGGTAATCTGATTTACTAACATGATAGGGTATTGCTGCTGACCTGGACGCTCATATGTTGCTGACATGGTTCAGTAACAGCCACTTGATTTCTCTCTTTCAGATGCATAATTCACTGATTCAGTACCACATAAACATCAATTTTTTTGGTCCTACTTGATTTTCGAAGTTGTATGGTATTGAATTCTGGGACATATCATTTTAGATGTCGTGTCGAATATGTTTTGTTTACTTGCGAAATTTGTCAGGCCAAGCACTGTGGTGCGGGACATCCATTCCCTATCCCTCATATAAAGGGAAGGGATATCACAAGGAAGACAACCTCACTATATTGTCCTTTCTTCCCTTCCCTACACGATACGGTTACTCAGTAGCTATATGAATAGTGACATACGATTGATTTTGGAATAACCTTTTTCTCTTTTCTTGACCCTAGCCGCCTAGGGTTGATTTTTCGTTTTTGCTTCCTGTGTTTTTCATGGTTTCTTCGTTTATCTTATGTTCGAAGACCTTTGAATTTACTTGGTTTCATTCTGGGCTAAATTTTTAGAGAGATTCAAAGGCAAAGTAATATGGGTAGTAGTTCCTTTAGATGCTATTTCATGGTTTTCTTTTACTCTTATTTCTGTTGGTGGTGCAGTTCTGGTGAAGGACAAACCTGGTCTAAAAGATTTAATCAAACGGTGATTCAAATCACCTTAAGGTGCAACTCCGTGGGATCTTATGTGCAGGCTATGGTGATTGGTCCTTCGTTAAGGTAGTCTTCTAGCTTTATCTGCATCCCATGTGGGAAAGATGGGTCTATTGTTACAAGATTTGCAAATGCTCTGAAACCTCAAGGAATTGATAATAGAACGGAGTTTGTCTCGGAATCTGTTTGCTTTCCTCCTCTGATTACCAATGCTCTAACTCCGGTTCAGTCACGTGATTGTGGGATTTTGGATGCTTTAAAGCTTGGTATAGTCTTACAGGTGCATGGAAAACATCCGGGTTGGAAGTCGGTGGCGGTGGCGTAGAAAAAATCATTTAGATGGAAAGTTTTTTTCAGCTAAAACCTTTGGGCAAGTCTAAGGCGTTTTTTCAAGCTGATTCCGTTGAGACGGCTGAATCATTGATTAAAATAGGTAATAACTCCTTTGATTCAAAAGGATATGATATTACAGTTAATCAATGGAAATTTGAGGACTCATTCCTACCTAAAGCCTATAGTTCAGAATCTTGTCATTGGTTGGCCATTAAAGGCTTTCCTTTCAATCTGTGGGACATTGATAACTTCACCCAACTTTGTTTGGGATGGGTTCTGTTATGGATATTGATGATTTTACCATTAATAAGTCTAAGCTTAACTTGTGCAAGATTTTGGTGAACTGTGAAATTGGAAGAATTCCTGCTGCTGTCCTTTTTCGTGATTTTTGGGTGTCAATTGAATGGTTGCAAGATTCTTAGTCTAGCAGTCCTTCAATCAAGTCTCATATCCATCGGCCGAAGGTCAGATCTGCGATTGTGATTGATCATAATCTCCGTCAACCAAGTCCGTCTTAGGAGAAGATTTCAAATTCTTTCGGATTTTCAGGCGCTACTTCTCAGTCTAAGATTTTGGCACGACCTAACTATCACTCTACTCAAAATACGAATGTTGTGCTGGAAAATGTTAATTCTGGGTCGGGTATGATGGAGAGGAGGGTTTCAGGTATACCTAATCCAGACCCATCTTCAAATCCGGTACAATCTTCATCTGGTAATGGATTAGGGAGTAAGATTTTTCGTTCTGGTTCCAAATCTAGTACATCTTTGACTCCTGGTACGTTGACTAATTCCTTGATCAATGTATTCCCAGACCCGATTGCTTCTTTATCGTTAGATAGAGCATCGAATTCCAAGTTTTCTCAAAGGTCTACCCTTTCTAGCCCACGAAAAATTGGTGTTTGGAACATGATTGCTTCAAATCCATTACTTTTGAGTAACAAATTTCAGCAACTTGCTTGTTCAGAGCCGATGAAGTCTTCTATCTGTGTTCTTTCTAAAGATCCAATTGAAGCTCAAATTGATTTTCATCTTCAGTTTAACAAGAGCCTGGGAATCTCATCTAATCATCCTAATATGAGAGAAATTTTTAAAGAGCTTATTGTTAGGAACTCAACTAAAGATGTTGATTTTGAAATTCCATTGGAAGAGGATGATGATGGCTTAGCTTTTTATGATTTTGATCCGGAAATTCAACAATTGGGGTCTGTTCCAGGTCACGGAGTGCAAATTGATGCCATTTGCTATGTTGAGAGTGATAATTTAGCTATGGAAGGTATTTCTAATTCTCTTTCTGTTTCTAGGGTTTCAATTGTTTCTTAATGGATCATAAATTATTGAGCTGGAATATTAGGGGTCTTGGTCAGTACCCTAAAATTGTTGTTGTTCGCAATGCAATTCAAAAAAATAACGTCACCATATGTTCAATTCAAGAAACTAAATGTGAGTTTTTGGATGATGCTTTGATAAGAAGGTTATGGGGTGGTAACAGATGCAACTATATTTTCTTACCCTATGAAGGTGCTTCTGGGGGAATCATTGTTATGTGGAAGGAAAAAATTTTAGTGATGGAAGATAATCTAATTACGACATTTTCAGTTATAATAAAATTCAGAAATGTGGCAGATGATTTTGTTTGGTTGTAGACAATAGTTTATGCGGCGTCTGATGCAGGTGATTGTAACCAATGCTGGCAGGAATTACATGATATTAGACAAATTTATGATGATCCATGGATGGTGTGTGGTGATTTTAATGCAATTCTTTCTCAAGAAGATAGAAATAGGCATGGTGGTTGTATTGCTAATAGGAGATCTTTTAGGAGATTTATTAATAGACACTCCCCCACTGATCTGCCTCTAGCTGGTGGTAGGTTTACTTGGACCAACTCACAACACCCACCTCTTCTTGTTAGGCTTGACAGATTTTTGGTGACATCGGAGTGGGAAGCGCATTGTCCTAATTTGGTGCAGTTCAGGCTCAAGCGACCAATTTCAGATCATTCACCAATTCTGATTGATTGCAAATCAGGTAATGAACCAAGGTCTCCATTCAGGTTTGATAACTTTGTTTTTGTCTCATCCTACTTTTCTAGATAAATTAAAACTATGGTGGGATAGCTTAAGTTTTGTTGGAAAACCTAGCTTTGTTTTTGCCAAAAAGCTGGAGAGACTGAAGTTTCTTATTAAGACTTGGAAAAAATCTACTTTTGGCTAATTGCAGTCAAAATTAGACTCTCTTGAGGAATTTATTGATGTTATAGATAGTATGGAGGAATTTTCCTTGCTCACAGATAAAGATATTCTTGCGCGGGAGAAAGCAAAAATTGAGCATGCTTCTGTTTCCTTGAGTATCGCAAGGAAAATTGCTCAACGAGCCAAAGAAAAGTGGGTAAAGGATGGTGAAAAATATTCTTCTTTTTTGCACCAAATAACATCTTTTAAATATAAACTTAATAGCATTACCTGCTTAAGAATTGCTGACTCTCTCTGTTATGATAAGGACATTATCTCCAAAGAAGCCAAAGCTTTTTATTCTTCTCTTTTCAAAGAACAGTTCAATGTGAGGCCTGGTTTTGATGATTTGGAGATGCCAACTATTTCTCATACTCAAAGTATTTCTCTGGAGAGGCCTTTTTCTGAGGATGAAGTGAAGAATGTAATTTGGCATTTCGGCACCAATAAATCACCGGGTCCGGATGGTTTTACAATGGAATTTTTCAAAGCTTCTTGGGAGGTAATTAAGGATGATCTCATGCTGGTTGTTAAGGAGTTTGAAACGACAACCAAGCTGGATTGGAGACTAAACTGCACCAACTTAACATTGATTCTTAAATGTAATGGTGCAGTTTCTTTGCATAACTTTAGACCCATAAGCTTGATTGGAGGTGTTTATAAGATCATATCTAAATGTCTTGCTGACAGGCTTAAGCTAGTTCTTCCATCCATTATCTCCGATTTTCAAGGGGCTTTCATCCATGGGAGGCAAATAAACGATGGAATTTTAATTGCAGCTGAACTTATCGACTCTAGAAAACGTGAAGGCAAGTCTGGTGTTCTATGTAAAGTTAATTTTGAGAAAGCGTTCAACAATATCAATTGGAACTGCTTAGATTTAACTCTAGCCAGATTTGGGTTCGGTCATGTATGGAGAAGTTGGATAAAATGGTGTATATATAATGCTCAGTTTGCTGTTGTGTTGAATGGAGAAGCAACGAATATGTTCAGAAGTGAGAAAGGAGTAAGACAGGGAGACCCGATATCTCCGTTTTTATTTATCTTGATTGCTGAAATTTTATCTCTTATGATTAAGAGGGCTGCAGAATCAGGTCTTATCAGCGGGTTCAAGGTTGCTCAAAATGGAACAGTCATAAACCATCTGCAATTTGCGGATGATATGATGGTTTTCTTGGACGATGATGAAGTTCAAATAGAAAATCTGAAGAATATACTCATAGGTTTTGAGGTGGTCTCAGGCCTTAAAGTCAACTTCAGAAAGAGTGTTGTTTCCGGCATTGGTCATGAGCATAATGGTGCTGCGTGTGCTGCTTATTTTGGATGTAATTTAGTGGAGTTACCTATGAACTATTTGGGTATACCACTAGGTAGTAAAATCCAAGGCTAAAGATTTTTGGGACATTATTGTTCATAGAGTTCAACAAAGACTTTCTTCGTGGAAGAGGAATTATCTTTTGAAAGG
This sequence comes from Papaver somniferum, assembly GCF_003573695.1. NCBI lineage: Eukaryota > Viridiplantae > Streptophyta > Magnoliopsida > Ranunculales > Papaveraceae > Papaver > Papaver somniferum. The sequence continues at coordinate 18,499,786 of NW_020622492.1, forward strand.
TGGGAGACTCATAATGATAAACAGTGTTCTGGCAAGCTTGCCCATTTATTATCTCGCCATGTTTCAAATGCCTGTCTCGGTAATAAAAGATCTTGAGAAGATCATGAGGAATTTCTTGTGGGGGTCTTCAAATTCGGTAAAAAAGAAAAGTTGGGTGGCTTGGTCAAAGGCGACACTTCCAAAACGCAGAGGAGGTGTTGGTATTAAGAAGCTTAAATTGGTTACGCTACACTGCAAATGGATTTGGAGATATGCAAATGAGAAGAGAGCACTTTGGAGACAAATAACCCATCAAAAATTTGGAGGTAATCCCAACTCTTTTCTCCCTAGTTCTTTCTCTAAGTCTACTGGCTCTAGCTTGTGGGAAGGTATACTAAAAGCACAAGATCATGTTAAACAACATACTCAGCTAATTGTTAAGAACGGTGAAAGCATTCTGTTTTGGAAATATAAGTGGCTTGGTAATCATGTGTTACAAACTTCTTTCTCTGTTATTTATAAGCTCTCAAGGAAAAAAGATGCGACTCTTTCGGAAGTGGCAAATGGTAACGGTGCTTGGGACCTGGATTTTATAAGAAATTTGAATGAGGGTGAGGTGGGGGAAGTGGCGCAACTCCTACGGCTCATTGGTGAACCTCTCAGTCATTTTTCAGATGGAAATGATCAATTGCAATGGAAGGCAGGTAATAACTTTTCTGTGGCTAGTTGTTATTCGACGCTAGATATAGATGGTTTTCTATCCTTTCCACACAAGCATGTATGGAATCCAAAGGTCCCTATGAAGGTTTCTTTCCTTGTTTGGACGTTATGCTATAGAGGAGCCCCTACATTGGACGTTTTTTATAGAGCTGGAAAAGTTCAAGACCCTACTTGTATGTTCTGTGCTACGGAGATGGAGACGAATGACCATTTGTTTATTCACTGTAAAGATACTGCTAGTATATGGAACTATTTCATGATAGTTTCGGTATCAAATGGACGTTTTCAGCAGGTGTTAAATCTACCATTTGGGAATGGAAAAAATAAAAAAGGTAGGAAATTGGTCAGGAAGATTTGGGGCATACTTCCTTTTTCCATCTGGTGGACCATATGGAATGAAAGAAATATTAGGTTATACTCGAACAGGAAGAGGCATGTTAAACAGTTGATTATGTCTGTCAAATGTACGTTGTTCAATTAGGCTTTGCCTACAAAATTATTTGATGGCTATTCTCTTTCTACCATTATATGTAATTGGAATGATGTAATTGGTATGAGCTAGCCTTGTTAGCTCACTTTGTTCTTGTTTCTCACTGCTTTAGTGAGTTTCAGTTTTAATTTAATTTTCCCCTTTGCCGTCAAAAAATAAATAGTGCCATACGGCTACTCAGTTGCCGTATTTTTTTTTCCAGTTTTTTTCCAATAGGAATATATTTGTCTAGGTAAAAATATATATTTTAGAGTAAAAAACAATATATAATATGTAAAAAGGAGATATAATAGGTAAAAAAAGAGTTTTAGTAAAAAAAAGAGTGAAAAGAGGAAATTTTAAGGTAAAACTTTAAAAACCAGATACGGAAACTCAGTAGCCATGTAAAATGCTACGGCTACTGAGTAACCGTAAAGCGTAAATTCATACGGCAACTGAGTAGCCGTGTGATTTTCCTTCCCTACAAGGCGGATAAGATCTGATCCACTTTGCCTTGTAGGGAAGGGATATCTCTACTCATGTAGGGATATGGGAGATCATAATGGACGGATTTTTAGGTTTTTTCTACATATGAGGGGTATGGTAGGGAAAAAGGGTACCATAGTGCTTGGGTCAAACGAAGGAATCTGTTTGATGAAACTATGAACTGGGTCTGGGTTGACAATGATGGATATCTACTGCCAAATATATAGAAAATACATAGAAAAAAGATTGGGAAAACAAGCACAATCTACTGACATTAGAAGATGATCCATAGAGGGATATAACTAGAACACCGCTGCCACGGTAGGGAGGGCCGACCGAACATAAGAAAAATAGGCCAGATTAAAAAGTGAAAGTACCAATTTTCCTGAAACGGAGGGAGTACATCGTTTTATTAATTGCAACGAAAATTTAGTTAATGCACAAAGCAAAATATAGTTGCATAATCTGTTATCCATCTTTTGTGGTGATTTGCATATTGGTTATGTATTTTATTTTCGAACATTGTGCCTAAAAGGATAAACACCTCCAAATTTTTCGTAAAAACTTTAAATTTGATATTGTTGTTTGTACTCATTGTGTAGATCTCTTTAAAAGCTTTCCAACGAGATAAAATTTTTAAAATTCCAAGGCACTGATTTTTGGATATGTTATATTCTAGTTTGATTGTCAATTATACCCCTGAAAAATAGGATACATAAGGAAAAATATGATACATTGGGAATTATGTGAAAAGGCTTCACAGAAAACAAACCCTCGTCAAATCCAATCTTTTTCTTATCCAATTGGACATTTGTGTTAGGTTTCACTTTACAAAAAAGTGGCTATAAAAGGGACTCCCTCCCTTCAGGCCCTTCGGGCCTTCACGTCGGACGACCCATAAAAGAAATATGCATGACAACTGAAACCGGATACAATCACGCAAATATCATTTGGTACGCATCTTAAAGAAATATGTATAAGTTATGTTCTCAGATTAGTTTCTAAATGATCAATATTGTTATATAAATCACTGTTAATTTATACATTGTACATGAATCCTCTATGTTTGACTAACAAACATGATCGTTCCTAGGTATCCTTTCTTCGGAACCCGATATTTCTGTCAAATGACTGCTAGTTTTAGAATCCTATTATTAGGGCTTGAAAAAGCTTGGTTTTTTTTTGGATGGCTACAGGGGGTCATGAAATAGTAATAGTGAACATCCCATATCCAAATATTTTAATCATGACTAATATGCCCCCCATTTGATTTGAGATAATAAACTTGATTAACATCACTAATCACGATTAGTGATTTAATTAAGACTAATTCATTTATTTAATTTAAGTGATAAAGATGAAAATCAAAATAAAATAAAAAAAAGTAGGGGGGGAGGAGTTTCGATTTCAAGCTCCGATTTCAATTTTCAAGCTTAGAATTGTAAGAAGTTTCGATTTTTTTTCCTTCCGAAAACCCTAGGTTTCTTACCGTCAGGTTTTATAACGACTGAGAATCCATGAACTCCTGACCATTAAAAATAATAACGACCAGGAGTTGATGAACTCCAAGCCGTTAAGAAATACTTACAAATTGAACGATAAAAATACATGGTCGTAAAAATAAATTTACGGCCAGGTTTTTGCCTACGTGCATGGATAGTATTAAATGCTATTTAATACTGTCAGCGGTGATCGGGTTTCCTAGTCGTTAATATTAAATGCTATTCAATGCTATCGACGTCGGTTGGGATACCCATCCATAACAATTTTAACGGCTTGGTTACTTGGACGTTTACTGTTTACGGCTCGATTTCTAGGTCGTAATATGAATCATTCAAATATTCTCAGATTACAGACCAAATTACGGTCCGGAACTCCAGGACGTAAACTTGTTTACGTTTTGGATTTTCTTCGTCGAACCAGTCGTGTGGTGTATGACGGCTGGATTGTCATTTTCGACCCATCCGTATTTGGAATGACGGCTAGATTTCCTTTGTCGACCAACTGTTTTTGTCTTTTTAAATTATTATTTTTTTGACAAATCATGTTGAAAAAACAAGGTTCTAACAACCTCACCCAATATTTCTCTTAGCAATCTGTAAGGACTAACTTCAATGTACTTTCAAGAAAATCAACTGGACAGTCAGACTCAATCTTAAGAAAAGTATATCAAAGAGTTGTATCTCAATCTCTCAATTCAATCCGCAATCAAACAAATAATAATTTGCGAGCCCGATCGAATATAAGAGAGATTACTTGAACGGTACCAAAGACCAACGTTCAAGGATCAATCAATTTCAATCAACAACCAAAGGTTGGATTTATCAATTGATCGATTTAACGCACAACCTGGATATTTCAACTATATAAAAAAATATAATGCAGAAAAGAAATAACACATACACCAGAAGGTTTGTTAACGAGGAAACCGCAAATGCAGAAAAACCCCAGAACCTAGTCCAGATTGAACACCATACTGCATTAAGCCGCTACAGACACTAGTGAAAATGCGGGGGTCTAACAACCACAACCAACAATTCGTTTGGCAATCTGAGAGGACTTACTCCAATATACTTTCTAGAAAATCAACTAGACAGTCAGACTTAATCTAGAGTAAAGTATATAAAAGGCCTTAATATCACCAGGAGGAAATTCTGATGAGGTTGAAACAAGAACCTGAATAAGGTGCATCGACATTTCTAAAAATATTATGCACTCAAGCAAGTCTCATTCCTCCTATGTCCATATCATATATTCTCCTACATGCTCTCCTAGCATGGGGACTCAATTCTGCTAACAACTCAGCCGTTGCAAGACGTCATGAATGGATATCTTCACCAAAACAATATATTACCAAGTGGCCGCACCTCTTCGAATCGAACATCTCACTGGAATGTTCATTTTAGAGACGATATGCAATCATGACAAGGAATGTCTTGGATGTACTCCTGTTCCGCATTCATGAATGTACACCGCCGAATTATGCAAAAGTGCTGACGCCTGTACGAGCATGAAATCTCACACGTTGGAGGACTAGTGAAGGAAAAGCCGAACAGAAGATATTCAGGGCCAAGACGATCATGCCTAAGACGTTCTCTTAAGGGATCTGATGCTTTGAACCTCAAGCATCTGAAGTTTGAAGCATGATTTTCTTAATTTATTCTTGGTTTGATCAATCCTCAAAAACATATGTAATACTTGCATTCAGTAATTGAATCTCTTTCAGCAATCAACATCAGTTTATATAAATGAAAATCTTTATCAAACCAAAAAAAAATCCTTACAACTGTCAATCGCCTACTTTTCCAAGGCCAACTGAAAATCAAAAACCGCTCATCTCTCGGTGCCTTATTCTTAGAATCCTTCAAATTGTACTCCCAGTCAAAGAGTACATCTGACACCTCTAACTTCAGCACGAGTATTATTAACGGCACACTGATTCAACACCAAGACGATCAGTATAGCATAACTACAATCGCTAAGTCTTTATTATCCCCATGAAAAGACTTCTGAAGCAGATGCAACGTCATGCATCCATGGATAGCACAAACTCCTTCAACATATATTTTTTTTGTTAAGCGGATGAACACCTCTGGGATGCACTTGGGGACTTGATCTTGTTGAAAGATTAATTCAGATCAATTTCAATAAATGTGTTCCACATAACAAGTCATGGCAACCTGATGTGATTCCATGTAACGTCATCAACAGAACCTCTCTACATCTCAAACCTTGCATGACTAAGGAACTTCTTCTCCTCGCCGATCACACCTAGAATGCAGACTGCCGCTGCTATCTGCCGCAACAACATCGATTCCCTGACAAGGCACTTCACAGTAAAAGTTCGAGAAAATTTGGGTTGAACTTTCATTACACCTTCGTCCTAGGAATGCTCAACTCACCAATTAGTTCGTGAATTTAAAGGCTCGTCGGATGGAGGATCAAAGACTATGTCGATAATCATGGTTTTAAATTTTCGACCTCTTAAGCAACTTCAACCATGGTATCAACATCAACAATGATCCCTAGAGGAACTCCATTCATGGTCTCAGCATAAATAAGAATTTCTGGAGAGAATTCAATCGTGATCTCAACATTAACAACAGTCTCAGGCACAACATCCGGCTTCATCAACTGTCTATTCTTTGAAGCGTTGCTCGATGGATCGTATTTCTTCAAGACCCAATGATTTATATAAAGATGTGTAAACATAAAAGCATATTAACATGAACGTCTTCCCAAAGCTTGCACGACGGACGGGCACGAGCCAAAGTCTTCTACAAGATCTTCTCATCGCCTCTACAAAGGAGATACCACACATTTCAGGACATGGGTTTACAGAAACTTACCAATGTGTGAGGAATGGGACAATTCTTCCTTAATAAAATATGTTCGTCTATGTCTCTTATGCAACATACCAAAAGGACGCATCAATCGAACATACGAGTTGAAATATATGGCCTTTACTAACAGGTCTACAAAATCTGAAAAATTTGTACGGGATTACAAATTACAAATGTGCACGCTTCGTTGGCTGACATCTACAACTCCAAATTGATTGATTGTTTTATCATTTGATAAATCAGTCTCTTAGATTCAAAATTTGGGGTCAAGCATCGAATTTCAACGTCGGATGAGGTTTCTACAGCTTCCAGAGCATACAATATGAGGTTTCTTAGACGGGATTCATAACTTCCACAGTCGATCGGGGTCCACCAGGACTTTCCACTAAGTCCTTCATCAAGGTACCTCCAACTTCGACCACCTAGGTCTTTACATCAATTTTTCTACCTGGGTCCTCTATCTAGGTCTTACTAGAAGAAGAAGAAGAAGAAGGGAAAACGAAAAGGAGAGATTACTGGGGACTGATGGTCCACTGATCATGGCATCAGTTTCACAGTCCAAGACCCGTGGCACCAGACTCTCATGTGCTGATCATTCATCATAAAAATAATTCTACGACCGAGACATGCAACCATGGTCATTACATCATCCCCTCTTGAGAGCAACCTCAGTTATGGTCCCGTGACCAGGGTTTCAGAAGTGATGTTTCTACGGCTGATAGAAACAAGATGGCACTGCAAACACCATGATCATGTATCAATCAAGGGGTCCTGATCTCAAAATAATAAATGACATTAAAATCCTTCACCAACCGTTCAATACACAAGCAAATAGTCTAAAGTCACAACAGGGGCGTTTTCAACAAGCTCGTCTGAAGAGGTTTTACACTGCCCTGTATAAGATGACGAACTGGGAGAAATTGTTAAGGAATCTAAGGTTAAGTCACATTCCATTCTCTTCATATGGATGTCCTCTACAACTTATCAAAATTTCATAGCAATTGGATGAACAAGCGAAGATATGTGGCCAAAATATTGGACTACATGCCAAATATTTCTGAAGGTCTCCTGGAAGTTTACTGTTTCGTCGATTTCGGTCCCTAAACATGCTCAAAACTCAAAAGGATTCTTTTCTAAAGTTGGAAATTTCCTGGGAATGAGGATACATGGGTAGATCACGAAATTCCAACATCAGATGAAGATTTTATGGCGTTTTTGCTAAAAGACTGAGTTCAGAATTTTCTGGTGACGTATTTCGGAAAAATTTTCATTCATTCATATGGGTCCTCGTTCATTCATTCAAAAATCAACAATTTCATACTTCTATGAAGAAAATATACGATGGGTACTTACTGGAGTGGTCCCTAAAGTGCTTAAAGGACCGAAATTGCCAACATCATCGTTGGAAACTTCATTGCTTTCATTCGGTTTCGAAATCCAGGGTTTTCATCTTCACCATCTTCCGAAGATGAATGATCATCATTAGTACTCCCTCGTTCCATCGAAATCTCCTCCTGGATACATCAACACCAATTAGTGATATTTCATTCAAAGAGTTCTATGCACGATTATACGAAGAAGCACTTACATCGACTTCTTCTTCGACGCTCGATTCGGAAACCGTTTGTTCACCAATAGAGAATTGAAGACCGTCAAGGATTGATGGAGCAAAATTCTAAAAAGAAATAACAAACCTTGGTCTCGTGATCCTAATTGCACGGGAGGTAAAAGTCATGACACAAGGAGCGCTAACAACTCACCAAAGAAACGGCTGGGGACTGCACGTCATTTTCTAACACCCTGTAGCCCTTACTTATGGGTTCTCCGCCCCGAATACTTTCTTCCATTTACATGAAGTCTAAATTGATCCGGGATCTCACCACACGATCATCCTGTGATAAAGTTGATGAAATAACCAGGAGTACAACTCAGTATGAAGGATCTCTTACCATCACTCAGAGGTCCCAGAAGTACCATTTCTTGAGGTTGCATCCGTAGAGATGTCATCTCTGGAAACATCATCTTTGGAAATGTCATCATGGGAGTCAGTCATTCTTGCAAAGTGGCTGTGACAGATGCATAACATTTCTACTTCAGTACATCATTCATACAAAGCGCAGGATTCAATAAAACAACGGATCATGGAATAAAGATGTTCACATCAGCTTCTACAAAAATGGTAACCATCCAACTCTTACCTATTTACAGTTTCACTAGCCGTAGTGATTATAACGTCAGAATTTCGAAAGCTTGCTTGTTCCTTCAAACCTGCAAAGACGAGCATAACTCATTATTCAAAATCATTACTTGATTTTCATAAAACCGTGAACTACCCACGTGAATTTTAACATCCACTGGTTTTTCAAAAATTGGACAGATGTCGTGAAAACTCACATATATACATTATTTCACCATGTATAATTGTCTACTTTCAACAGTTGTTCAAAATCAAAACATTGATTTTACAAAAATATATACATATTTTAACGTGAAACTCACGTAAATTTGAACAATATACATATATATATTTTTTGGTCCATCGCACGAGCATCTGTCACGAGAGCATATTTTCAAAGATTTCTAAAAAGCTCGAAGATAAAAAAATTTCATGAAAGCTCATAAACAATTTTTTTATTACTAACAGACTAAGCATTGAGGCTCATATCTCTCATCGAAGCATGAAAACTCATGCCGCGAGAACCTCTGACTGAGCATACTGTCTATCAGAGCATACAGGAATACGCAGTCTCTCAACTGAGGCAACGACACATTTCATGAATACTGAGCAATTTCAGTAATCACTTTTATATAGAATCGAACGATTGGACGGATCCTAGACATCTTGCCTGCTAGTATAAAGCGATAACTTCTTTAGGACATAACAATGTTTTCCCTGACTATATAAAAGACATGTGTATAGAATCTTAATGATTGGACGGCTCCTAGACAGCTTGCCTGCTAGTATAGAGAGATAACGTCTTCAGGATGCAATAACGTTTTCCCTGATTATACGTAATAAATAAATATGACGCTTCAACTAGCTCATATCACTCAATTCTTAAATAATTAATGCTCCTAGACGGCTTGCCTGCTAGTATAGAGCCATCAATTAATTATTTCTAGTCGCTAGATTCATCAACTGAATCCTAGAAAATATTTTACGTTTTTCATAATATTTCATTACTTCAATTCATGGTTCTTCCCAGCAGAATTCCATGGGTTAGTAATAAATATTCAACGTACGGGCATCTGAGCCACTATCGAGTAAGCCCCGACCAAAATAGTGCAAGTGTATTCAACAATGATGCACTAACGAGCATTTCCATGCACAAACGAGCATTCAGAAACATGAAGGAACGATGAACCTATGCAAGTAGGAAGAAAAATAATAATAATAATAAAATATTAGCTAAGGCGCTAGGAGACTAGGCCCACCGGCCGGCCAGTCATGCCGTGGCCAGTCCCACACCTGATTCCATATTTTATTATTTTTCCTTCATCTCATGAAAATCTCTTCATTTGAAAAAAACTCCTTCGTCTTAAGGAAACTCCTCAGATTCATGGTATTTCCTTCAAATTATGAAAATAATATAAAATTGAGAAAGGTCCACGGGACCGGGCTGGCCGGCCATGCCTTAGCCATGGCCGGTCCCACACGCCCTTATTTTATATTATTATTTTCCTTGATCTCATGGAAACTCCTTAGTTTCAACAAACTCCTTAATTCCATGATATTTCCTTGGAATCATGAAAATAATATAAAATTGGGAAAGGTCCACGAGACCGGGCCACTAGCTGGCCGACCATGCCCTAGCCGTGGCCGGTCGCAGACGCCCCTTATTTTATATTATTATTATTTATTATTTCCATTATCTCATGGAAATTCCTTAATCTTATGAAACTCCTTAGTTTCATGATATTTCCTTCACGTCAAGGAAATTACATAAAATTAGGAAAGGTGTCATGGGACCGTGGTAGCTAGCCGGCCGGTCATGCCCTAGCCATGGCTGGTCCCACACCTTGTAACTCCTTATTTTAGTAATTATTTCCATCATCTCGTGGAAATTCCTTCATCTTATGAAACTCCTTAGTTTCATGATATTTCCTTCACATCAAGAAAATTACATAAAATTAGGAAAGGTGTCATGGGACTGTGGTAGCTAGCCGGCCGATCATGCTCTAGCCGTGGCCGGTCCCACACCTTGTAACTCCTTATTTTATTAATTATTTCCATCATCTCATGGAAATTCCTTCATATTTTGAAACTCCTTAGTTTCATGATATTTCCTTCACATCAAGGAAATTACATAAAATTAGGAAAGGTGTCATGGGACCGTGGTAGCTAGCCGGCCGGTCATGCTCTAGCCGTGGTCGGTCCCACACCTTGTAATTCCTTATTTTATTAATTATTTCCATCATCTCATGGAAATTCCTCAGTTTCAGCAAAACCCTGATTTCTTCGTATTTTCTTAAATGTTACGCAAATGCACATTAGAAAATATCAAAATGCTCAGGACTGAGACACGAACACTTTGGAGGCATCGACATACTACCTTGACCGACCAAGGTTAGTCATTTGGTCTGCAAGAGGCCGGTGCCACATAATTTCATAATTTGACCTAATTTGTTCATATTAGGTTCAAACTCTTCCAAATAGCTTGGAATTTCATCAAACAATCGTCAGTCGGTCCCATGACCAACCAGGTCCGGTTTCATAATCCCTTGGTCGGTCCCCCATTCAGTCATAATTAGGTTTTATCACCAAAGGATCAGACGAATACTATTTCAATAAACGATTAAACCAGCATTTAATCGTCCTTTCACCAATTCAAGAGACTTTGGTATTTGCTCAGTCGAGCATCCGGGCGCTACATGGTCGATTCATCATCCCATGTAGCCGGTCCCTCCTTCACTCTGTAGTTGATTTTCAATAAGTCATCAATGATCGCAATTGATGGAAATTAGGGTTTCGAATCCAAAGCTCATGAATCCGAGCAGATTCAAACACTAATAGTTTTATGTCGATCCCATGATCAACATTTTGATTAATTATACTCGGTCTAGTTGCCAATATTTTAATTTAATATTTCATTTGGTCCTGCTACAAATAATTTATCAAACGAGCAATATCTGCTCAGATGAGCAATATTTGCTCAGACCAAGGAATATTGGTTCAACTATCAACAATTCATCAAATGAGCAACATTTGCTCACTTTAACTATCAACATTCATTCAACAGTTATATCTCTGTCTCAGCAGATATGTTTAATTCATGAGTCCTACAACATTTGAAAATCATGTTCGACTCAGCAACACAAAGACTCATCGTCTCATAAAGTTAACAACTGACTAACTAAATACACGTCTGCCTTGCAGACTCCACAATCACGAGACATCAATCGTGTCACATGGGGGGATATTAACTAGGGTTTTGGTATGGCAGTCTACGGCACGTGTGTTTATACACACGATGAGAATGTGAGCAAGTCGTTCAATCAGTTGAAGGTTTTACCAAAGTAGTGGATGGAAAATAAAACAAGTCTCCGCACGATGAGCAACTGGTTTTAACACGATTTCCACTTCTCCACTCTTTGACTCCATCAACTGTCAGACTTCATGGGACCAAGGTGTTTACAATTATAACAATATAAATAAGTCTTTGAATCATGATTAAAGAACAAGACAATCTTTCGTCAACAACAGACGACGTTCATACAACAGACAATCTTCCGTCTACAAGATATCATTGTCTGAGCAATCAATCTCAACTGAGTATATTCAATCATTCGGAACTTCTTTACGCAGAATATACAACACACCTAAAATCTTCGATCATCATTGATCCTATTCTCAGCTTTCCTACTACAGATCGACCCATCTTCCTCTTGTGACCGAATTGACTCTGGAACGGCCATTGTCTTGGTTTAAGCCGGAGTCTTACAGATTGATCTCTCGAATTCAAGCACTCCCTTCTTGCAGTGCATCTGTGTGAGGATGAGCAGTTTGCTCGGTTCAAGGAGTCTCCTCCGCATGGTCGTCTCCTCAATTCCTTAAAAACCAGAAAATCGTTTTGCCCCATCTACAAGTATGCATAGGGTGCGCGTACTTAAGTTACCAGATTTAGTTTGTTTTTCACTTTCAAACTCCAGCAGAAATTCACGGACGTGAACTTTCCGCCAGTATGCGTACGGGTACGTGTATTCACCCGGATTTCCAATAATCGCCAGTACGCATACGGGTACGCATACATTGGGTTCCCGGGTTTGGACTTTTATACAAATGTGAAAACACACCATGTATATATCCAAAGATGGTTACATGTTCTAAACTCTCATTTCAATGATTGAAACTTTCTTAGAGGATGTTATATAGTTGTTATCCACAAACTATTTTTCATCAAAGCGATTTTCAAGTTATTGAAATAATCAACATGACTTTCGTCACGAGTAAAGATGAACTTGGCCAAAGCGAAAGCTTACCAACACATATTTCTCGAAATAGATAAGCGAGATAAACTCGGCTCGAAATAACATATAATCGAAGTCTATATAGCAATACGACTTTTGTCTCAAGATAGAAGATATAATAGATAGACTTTTGAGTGATAGAGAAGTTTAAGTCTCCACATACCTTTTTGTCGATGAAGTTCCATAAGTTCCTTGAGTATTTATTCGTCTTCGCATGATGAACGCCGTGGATTCTAGATCTCAACTACACTTACTATCCTAGTCCGAAACTTAGCTATAAGTAGATTAGAAATCAAGACTTATAGTTTTGGCAACTAAACTTGACAAACAAGCTTGAGATAGCAACGCTTGCGAGTTCGACTGACAAGTGTTTAACACATGTGACATATCTCATTTTATTATAGATTGTACCGCACATTTCGGTGGAAGACCAACAGGTGGTTATGGAAGACCAACATGTGGTTATGGAAGAACAACCCCTACCTGTGAAAATTTTCGAGGACACAAGTGCTCACTATGAAAAAAACTATGAGTGGAAAGATAAGGCTTATGCAAAGAAGTGGGCTTGATCTCAAGGGCTGAAAAAGATATGCATAATAGTCCAAAATAAACAATTTACAGACACCACATTTCAAATGGTTTGCGAATGTAGTAGAAAGTATGAGAGGCATTGGAAAAAATGTAGTGAGTATAAGCCAAAAAGCATGAGGAAGAAGGGACATCATAATATGAAAAAGTGAAGATGCCCTTTTAAGCTTCAGTTTAAATTTAACAAGGAGAAGAAAGTACGGTCTGTGGTTAAAGTCGTCTTGGGTTATCATAATCATCCTATTCTGGAGAGTTTGATCAACCATCCTTATCCGGAAAGTCTCAACCCCTTAAAAAAAGAGTTAATACACGTGTTGAGTAAAAGACGCACAAGACTTATTGATATTCTTAGTGGCGTGAAGGTGTTAAACCCCCAAAACTCATCTTCATTGGAAACTGTCTATAACGAAAGGGAAAATTTGGTAATGAGACATGGCAAGAGAGAGTTCTTATGAAACAATTGTTGTTTTTGTTTTAGGAGGAAAAGTACTCTACCGCCTATGACACGAATGAAGAAAATGAAGTGGAATATATTTTCATCGTGAATCCGGAGTGTGTACAATTAGCAAGATGCTTTCATGAAATTCTCTTTATGAATTTCACATATAAAACGAACAAGTGCAACATGCCTATATTTAACTTTGTTGAGAAAACATCTACCAAGTCGACCTTTACTGTTGCGTTTTTTTTTGCTTGAAAAACAAGACGAAGGAAAGTTATATGTAGGCATCGCAAAAGGTGAAGTTATTGTATCAACAAGGTTATACTCCAAAGGTGTTGATTACAAATAAGGAGCAAGCATTGATGTGGGCCATACCACGTGTTTTTCCCGACGTACACCATCATCTTTGCAAGTTCCATATATGGAACAATGTGCAAACTAATTGCAAGAGGGTTATTTGGCCAGCAAGGAAAACCGAGATGGAGGAGAGAATTAAAAAACTACCGTCAGAGAAACAACAATAAGAGAAAGATAAGTTTGAGATCGATGATAAAATATCCGAGGTGAAATGGGTGGATTTTCAACAAGATTTGGAAGCCTTAATATGGTCGCTCAAAGAAGAAGTTTTTTTTCAAAGGGAGCGTTTTGTATTGGAAAAATAGGATACCTAACCGGATGTTATAGCGTATTCGAAGAATGAGTTTTTGGATCCCCACAAAGAAAATTTCGTTGGTGCATGGGTAAACCGTTATAGACATTATGATAACCAAGCCACAATCACAGTGGAGTCGTCTCACTATCGGTTCAAAAGTAAGCTAAATTGGTGTGATGGTGGATTTGTTTTTGTTTTTGAAGTTATGGTCGGTTCAAGCATGATCTCGATAGAATTATTGGGCATTTTGAAAAGAGCCGATCGAGAAAGCTCGTTGATTATTTGGATAACCTTTGTCTCCGGGGAATAAGTTTATATGTTTCCCAATGAGCAATCCTAAAAATTATGACGGAAGTGGAGGCTTGGGAGAAATCAAATTTTCCACTGGGAATGAGATGTAATTGTCCCATGATGTCGGATTTGGGCCTTCCATGTAAGCATGCGGTAGCCAATTATCCCTCAAAGATGATTTTGATCAAGGATATAGATCCATTTTGGAAACAACTATCATTTAAAGGTACGTTACCCAGTCAAGGTCTCGGGGAAGTGTTTTGCGACACGGATGCTCACAAGGAACTTTTTGAGAAGTATGCTTCTTTACTACCGGCGCAAAGATAACTTTGGTTGTGTGAATTACAGAAATTCAACTGTCCATTCACTAGAGAAGATATTTTTGAACCAACCAAGGGGAAGGGAAAGGGTAGGCCTCCGAACAAAACTACAAGGAAAAAGGAAAGGGAGGACGCGAAGATAAAGGTTCAAGAGGGTCCATAATTGACGCCTTCAATTCAAAGAGATCGTTCGGTTTTTGAGAAGTTGAACGAGATGTACAAGGAAGCGAACGATACGGCTAAAACAAACGTAAACGAAAGGAAATGGAAAAAGGCGGACCAAGCCGAGGTAGTGAAGTGAAGGTAAAAGGCCCCAAGAAGACGGTGGTTGTTCCATCCCAAGAAGGTTCAACAAGAAAAGTTTCTTGTGGAGTCAAAATTAAAACCCCGATTGTTCCATCCCAAGAAGGTTCAACAACAAAAGAAGGTAGTGGAGTCCAAAGGAAAGTTGGTAGTGGAGTTGGTATTAAGCAATTAGCGAGAAACCAAGGTAATTATGTCAAAGGAAAAGCACCAGTGGTCGAACCATCGTAAATCACCCCGCAAAGAGTTGTTAGTGGTGAGAAAGAGACGGTTCATATGAAAGTAGGTCCGATGAAATCACCCATATAGATGAGAAACGTAATTATAACAGACCTATGTACACAATATACAAAAATTACATGTGTAGATGGGGAAAAACGATTTGCTGGTTTTTAAGGGATTGAGGAGATGACCGTGCGGAGGAAACTCCTTGAACCGAGCAAATGCCAACCTCACACAGATGCACTGCAAGAAGGGAGTGCTTTAAGTTCGAGAGATCAATCTGTAGGACTCTATCCTAAACCAAGACAATGGTCGTTCCAGAGTCAATTCGGTCACAAGAGAGGATGAGTTGATATGTAGGAGGGAAGCTGAGAAATGTGTGAGATCAATGGTGATCAAAGATTGTAGGTGTGTTGTGTATTCTGCGTGAATAAATAAGATAAGCTCTGATTGATTGAATTTGTTAATATCGTGTTATCTGCTTGACTAGAGATTCTTCTTTGTTTCAATCATGATTCAGAGACTTATTTATATTACTCGAATTGTAAACACCTTGATCACATGAAGTGTGACAGTTACTGGAGTCCAAGAGTGGGGAAGTGGGAAATCGTGTCAAAACCAGTTGCTCATCGTACGGAGACTTGGTTAATTTTCCACCCACTACTTCGCTAACTCCTCCAACTGATTGCACGACTTTCTCACATTCTCGTCGTGTGTATTAACACATGTACCATAGACCGCCAGACCAAATCCCTAGTTAATATCCCCCATGTGACACGATTGACATCTCGTGATTGTGTAGTCAGTTGCTGACTTTATGGGACGATGATTCATTGTATTGCTAAGTCGAACGTGATTTGCAAATGTTCTGTGACTGATGAATTGAACATGTCTGTTGAGACAAAGGTATCGGATAAATGTTGATAACCTAAGGTGAATAAATGTTGCTGAATCGTTGAACATTGATAGTTGAACTAATATTACTTAATCTGAGAAAATATTATTCGTCTGAGCAAAATGCTAATTTAAGATGCTGGCATCTGAGCCGGGCATAATTATTAAAATGTTGATCACGGGATCATGTAAAATTATTAATGTTTGAATCTGCTCAAAATTATGTTTTTGCAGAGCTCTGGATTCAAAACCCTAATTTCGATCAATTGAAGATTTATTGAAGATCAACCACAGTGAAGGAGGGACCGGCTACATGGGATGACGAGTCTACCATGTAATGCCCAGATGTTCAAATGAGCGAAATACCAAATTCTCTTGAAGACCAGTTGGTGAAAAGATGATTAAATGTTGGTTTAATCATTTATTAAAATAGTGCTCGTGCGAGCGTCGGATAGTAAAACCTGATTATGGAGAGATGAAGGACTGACCAAGGGGGAATGAAACCGGCCCTTGGTGGTCATGGGACCAGCTAATGGTCGTTTGAGCAAACTCCAAGTTGTTTGAGAAGAGTTTGGACCCAATATGAGCAATTGAGAAAATTAGGTCAAAAATGTTAATACACGTGGGACCGGCTCTTTGCAAGCCTCAGGGCCGGCCTTGGTCGGTCAAGGAGACATGCCCGTGTCACCATAATGTCCATGTCTCATTCTTGAGAGTTTCAATATTTTTGATGCGCGTTTGAGCAACATTTTGAGAAAATATGAAGGATTCAGAGTTTTGCTGAAACTGGGGAATCTTCATGAGATGATGAAAAATAATTAATAAAAAAGGGAATTGCAAGGTGTGAGACCGTCCACGGCTAGGCCATGGTCGGACAGCTAGCAAGCTCGGTCCCGCAATACCTTTCCCAATTTTATGCAATTTTATGTATTTTCCCTGATGTGAGTGAAATACCATAAAATTGAGGAATTTCATGAGATCAAGGAATTTCCATGAGATTATGGAAATAATAATAATAAAATAGGGATTCATGAAGTGTGGGACCGGCTATGGCTAAGGCATGACCGGTCGGCCAATGAGCACTTTCCCTAATTTTATATTATTTTCATGATTTTAGGGAAATATCATGAAATCAAGGAGTTTGTTGAAATAAAGGATTTTCCTAGAAGTGAGGGAGTTTCCATGAGATGAGGGAAACAAAGAATATATTAAAATAATGAGACAAGGGCGTGTGGGGCCGGCCACTTCTAGGACGTGGCCGGCCGGCCAATGAGCCCGTCCCGTGAGCCTTTCCCTAATTTTATATTATTTTTCATGAGTTGAGGGAAATATCATGAAATCAGGGAATTTTCATGGGATGAGGGAAATAATAAGGAATCATGAGGTGTGGGACCGGCCACGGCTAGGGCATGGCCGGCCGGCTAGTGGTCCCGGTCCCGCGACACCTTTCCTAAATTTTATTATTTCTTTGATACGAGGAAACACCATGAGACTGGGGAGTTTCCTTAAGACGAAAGAGATTTGTTCAAATGAAAGAATTTTAATGAGATCGGGGAAAAATAATAAAATATGATAAATATAAAATTGGGCGTGGGACTGGCCACGACGTGACTGGTCGGCCGGTGGGCCCAGTCCCCTAACACCTTTGCTAATATTTTATTATTATTATTTTTCTTCCTATTTTGCATGGGTTCATCGTTCCTTCGTGTTTTGGAATGCTTATTCGTGCATTCAGGTGCTCGTTTGCGCATTATTGCTGAATACACTTGCACCATTTTACTCGGGGCTTACTCAATAGCTGCTCAGACGCCCGTATGTCGAATATTTATTACTAACCCATGGAATTCTGTTGGGAAGAGCCATGAATTGAAGTAACGAAACATTATGAATAATGTAGAATATTTTCCAGGGATTCAGTTAATGGATCTAATAATTTAGGAATAATTAATTGATGACTCTATGCTAGTATTATCGTCTAGGAGCATTAATTATTCAGGAATTGAGCGATATGATCTTGTTGAAGCGTCATATTTCTTTTATATAGTCAGGGAAAACATTGTTACATCCTGAAAACGTTATGGCTCTATACTAGCAGACAAGCTGTTTAGGAGTCGTCTAATCTTTTGATTCTATATGGAAGTAATTACTGAAATTGCTCAGTATTTATGAGATATGTCGTTGCCTCAGCTGAGAGATTGCACGTCTACATGTTCTCTGAGAGATAGAATTCTCAGTCAGAGATTTTACAGCACGAGCTTTCATGCTTTCGACGAGAGACATGAGTCTCAATACTCATCTGATTGCTGGATCAGGAGCATGTACAATCATGGTTTTACGATTTTAGTCTTTGCCGAAATCCACCATCTACATTAAGTCCCCTGCTTAGTGAGGGACAATCATGTTCCTCAGTCAGCACTGAATGGTGATTTTCCAGTAATGAACGAAATAAGTAATTGAACTTAGTCGTAAGATAAGATGTTACCGTATTTTTGATCGCTCGAGCGAACCACGGCTTCAACGGAGATCCCAGTGGAATGATAGAGCATCTTCTAATGAGCATGAACTGGTGTAGAACCACTGATTTGATGGTGGAACCTTGGTCGGTTTAGGATTCACGGGTCGGGCCGAATAAGGAAATCCTTGTGAATTTAGGTTTTGGAAATAAAGTTTGATATAAAATGGATGAATCCCTTTTTTTTTAACCTAGACCGACCACCACCTTCATCAACTCTTCATCTCCCTCACGTCAGGGGAAAAAAGTTTCATACGCCGGAGCCGACCGTCATCACCCATCGACGGCCGATTCCGGCCAACTCCGGCGCCGACCAGGTACGTCAATTTTATTTTATTTTTTGCTGAATTCATGAGTTGTTCATGCTCTAATCATGTTGAATTTATATACATGTGCATATATTAAGTGTGAGTTTTGTAGAAAAACCCTTATTTTGTTAAACTTCGTTCGATCGTTAGTTCAAGAGACTAGTAGTAATTCCTAACTTGAGAGATTTTTCTTTTGAAATAGACCTGTGTCCAGTGATAAAATTTTGTTTATGAGCTTTCATAGAAACAAAAACTTTATCTTAGAAGGTGTGAACTCTTCACAAGACCGAAATAAACCTTCGTTTCAAAGAAAAATGCTCATACGAAGGAAAAGAGATTTTTTTTTTAATATTAAACCGTGGAGCTTCCACAAAGATTTTGTTTTTTTTATAAACTCACATGAGCTTGGGCTCACGTCAATTTTTATTTATTTTTTACGTGAATTAATCACGTTATTTATTTATATATATATGTTTATATATATTTTTGAAAACTAAAGCTTGATTTTGAGCAATATTAACAACAAACAATTATTTATGATGAAATATTTGTTTAGTTTTCGTAATTCGATGATTAATTTTCGTATGATGGAAGTGTTCATGGTTTTATGAAAACCTGAGTTTTGCTCGTCTTTTGTATTCGAAGAAACGAGCAATTTTTGGAGTGCCAACTCTTGCATCACAAACACTACTGTTAAGAGAATACACTTAACAGTACCAATATTTCGCTTAGCAATCTGTATGGACAAACTCGAATATACTATTAAGAGAATCAACAAGACTCAGTCAATTAAAAGTATATCAACGAGTTTATATCTCTCTTCTTGATTTGATTTACTCAACCAAGAACTGCGAGTTCTAATCAAATACAAGGAATAACTTGGATGGTACCAAAGACCAATATCCAAGGATCAATCAATATCAATCAACAACCGAAGGTCGGATTTCCAATTGATTAATTCAAACGCACAACTTGTATAGGTTCAATTATATAAACAAATATAATGCGGAAATAGAAATAACACAGACACCAAAAATTTTGTTAACTAGGAAACCGCAAATGTAGAAAAACCCCGGGACCTAGTCCAGATTGAACACACACTGTATTAAGCCGCTACAGACACTAGCCTACTCTAAGCTAACTTCGGACTGAACTGTAGTTGAACCCCAATCAGTCTCCCACTGATCCAAGGTACAGTTGTACTCCCTACGCCTCTGATCCCAGCAGGAAACTGCGCACTTGATTCCCTTAGTTGATCTCACCCACAACTAAGAGTTGCTACGACCCAAAGTCGAAAACTTGACACTAAACAAATTTGTCTCACACAGACAAGTCTATCAAAGGATCAATATGTCTCCCACATATAAACCCTAAAAGGTTTTGTTCCGTCTTTTGATAATAATCAAGGTGAACAGGAACCAATTGATAATCCGGTCTTATATTCCCGAAAAATAGCCTAGAGTTATCAATCACCTCACAACAATCTTAATTGTATGGTAGCGAAACAAGATGTCGTGGAATCACAAACAATGTGACGAAGATGTTTGTGATTACTTTTTATATATTTCCTATCGGAGATATCAATCTCAAGACAATCAATCTGATTGTACTCATACGATAGAAGATGCAAGATCAGATCACACAACTACGATAAAAGTAGTATCCGTATGGCTTCATAATCCCAATGAAGTCTTTAAGTCGTTAACCTGGTTTTAGAAGAAGAAAACCAGAGGTTAAAGGAGAACCGACTCTAGTATGCAAACTAGTATCACACGTGAGGTGTGGGGATTAATTTTGCACAGATACTAGAGTTCCCCTTATACAGTCTTTTAAATCAGGGTTTGTAATTAAGTTACCTTGGTAATAAAGCAATCAATATCCACCGTTAAATGAAAACCTGATTTAGATTCAAGCTAATATTTCTCAACCGTTAGATCGAAAAGTTAGCTTGTTACACACACTTTACAATGCACGCTTCTAGGTTTGTTAACCGTACCCCAAACGTATGCACTTGTTGGTTCAACAATAGGTAACCAAAAAGGTTAGCCATATGAGCATTCCATATCAACCATGTTCTTCTTCACCATAACTAGTTCAAATGATTTCAAATGAACTAGTTAGATAGTTGTTCAATTGCAAGGAAATCTCATGTACTACACAAGACGCAATTGAAGCAAAAATGATTTGATTCACTTGAATCTGTTCATGAACTTTTATGGACACGGTTTGCAAACTGCATTCCTTAGTCTTTTTAAGTTTAGGTTCAGAAATCATCTTCAGATATATAACCTTCTCAAGTTCGCAGACTAGGTTCGCAGACTTAAGTTACCGGGAAGAGTTTACAAACTCTAGCCGAAATTCTCGGGTATGAGAACTTCTCCGGTTCGCGGACTGGGTTCGCGGACTTAGTTTCACGCAAGTAGTTTGTCAACTCCAGCAGAAATTCTCGGGTTTGAGAACTTCGACAGTTCGCGGACTTGGCTCACGCCATTCTTCCGGTTCTCTTGATCAACAAAGTTCGCAAACTTTGGTTCAAGGAATATGACTTATACATAAATGTGTTTCCACAACAATGCTTATGTCCACCATTGGTTATGTAATCTAAACTCTCATTTCAATCATTGAAACATTCTTAGAGGACGTTATATAGTTGTTACACCATTTCTCGTCAAAGCAATTTTCAAGATGATTGAAACATATCATGACTTTCGTCACATGGTAAAGATAAACTTGGTTAAAGCGAAAAGCTTACCAACCCATATTTCGAGATATAAATAGGGTAGGTTTACTCGGATCGAAATGCCAAATGTGTATAATCAAAGTCTATATATATATCATACGACTTCTTGCCTCAAAGAGTAGGAGATAGAGTAGATACACTTTTGAGTGATAGATAAGTTCAAGTCTTTACATACCTTTTTGTCTAGAAGTTCCACCGGTTCCTTGAGTAATTCTTCTACTTGTATGATGAATCGCCATGAAGTCCTTGAGCTCAACTACACTTTCTATCGTAGTCCGAGACTTAGCTATAATAGATTAGAAATCAAGACTTATAGTTTTGATCCCTAAAATTGACAAACATGCTTGAGATATCAACGCATGCGAGTTCGACCGAGAAATGCTCTAACAATCTCCCCATTTTTCAATTTTAGTGACAAAACTATCAATACATATGAAATACAAAAAAGATAAAGAAACTTTAGTAGCTCCTATTCCACGTGTCTAATCTTCAACATTCCTCGAAATCTTCGTCACTTCCAAGTACTCCAATGATCCCAAAGGTTGTAAGTTTAGCATCACCACTTTTGAAGATCCGTAGCTATAACAATGAGAAAACATAGTTCTCGATCATTGTTATACAGTGTCATAGTATTATTACACAACGTCAAAGTTCAATTGTATCACAACTTCAACAATAATACTATGGTGATATGTATCACCCCCCCCCCTAGTCAATACTCCATCTCACATGGAAACCACTCCCCCTTACACAATGATCCGAAAACCATATGTATTTGTAGTATGAACTACATATTAATTCTCCCCTTTTTTGTCAATAAAATTGGCAAAGGTACAAGAACGGGATCATAATGAAATTTCTGAGAGAGACATTTCATGACAAAAAGAAAAACAAAATACATACTAACCAATTTAGATGCAATCATAAAGCCGCAGATAAATGCATTCATCAAGGAGTTTAAAGATACAAGATAACCCCTCTAAAATTCCACAGCCGCACACCCCTCAAGATATGACCATTAAGCACAAGTTCAAAAGAACTCTCCCCATTTGATGTCATTCCCGAAGAAACAACAAGAGCGACCTTAGTTTCGAAAGAAAAGAAGGATTTTTATTGGACACAAAAAAACATGAGAATCATTTCCTATATCCAAAAACTCAATCAAATTAATCACAAGTAAACCCATGATTAATTTAATCGGAATACGCAATCAAATTAAACACAAAAAGTGATCAATTCAATTTATTATGCTCAACATAAGAGAACTTATGGAGACACGAAAATACTCAACTAGATTAATTACAAGAGAACCCATAATTAATCTAATTGGAATACACAACCAAAATAATCACAAAAGTAATCAATTTAATTGTCATTTGTTTTGCTCGACATAAGAAAACTTACGGAGCAATAACTAAATAACCAAACAAGATGATTAATTTAGTTCAATATGCTCGACATAACATATCTCACGGAACAACAACTAAGCTAAAAAATAAACTTGGTTGTATAGTGCTCAACATAAGATACATTACGGATCCTCACAGTAATACATAAAATATGGATCAGGGATGATCAATACTGCGGAATACACAAGGATTCATTCTATTTTCCACCACTATTTGCATAACGATATAAATAGACATAATCCTTAAAAACAAAAGATTTTAACATATATTCCATAAAATATTTGACAATATAGGCTTAACTTTTGTATTTGTCAAAAGTCCATTCATTCTTTTACCAGTACGTGAATACCGATCACGAACGACTTTACTTTTGACAAAGTATGGGACAAACATAGTTCACGGACGTAAACACCAATATCCCATAAAAAATTGCAATATAACAAATCATTAAGATTAATACTGCAAAAACATCATCTTCCAAATAGTTTTTATAATTTAAACCAATAAACCTAAAAAAGAACAAGAAGATGAAAAATAATAGCTATGTGTAGTCACAATCATTGCTATTCAAATCACTAGTTATTCTTCCAACTAAATCAAAAACAAGACTTACTAGGCAACCATAAGAACACGAATTACTCATCTTCTTCTTCATCGAAGAAACTCTAAGATGCTTGAATTGCGTTCAAATCTTCCTTGAGCTCGGGAAACTTCGTTGCAACCAAAGATAGTTGTTCGTGGACACACTTCACTCTTGAATCAACCTTACGCACACCCTTATGAATATTTTTAAGAAGGCTGACGGTGGTAGGGTCACTGAAGTCAAGAGCAGCGATTCTTTGTCACTTGCAAGCATTTCCCTTATGCGCCTGAAGGTACACGGACGAACCGGTTTGGGAACCCCAAGAGAATTGCCAATTGAATCAAATCCACGATCACGACAAATTTGACTAATCAAGCAAGGGTATCCTAACATCTTGACGGGTGAATTCATCGAAATCATTTGAAAGATAATAAAACCACAAATATCGAGACTTGGAATACTCGATTCAAGGAAATAGACCAATTCTGCAAACTCATGACTCTACCAAGAATTTTCAATTGTGGAGGGACAAAGATTGGGGATACCAAGTTTCCCAAAAGCCAATAAAGTAATACTAAGATCATTAGTAGGGAACTTTCCTTGACTCCAAACAACCTTCTTGCCACAAAGTCCAATTGAGATATCATCACACGACGGACGTTCATGACTTGGTTTAGGAAGCCGTACGTTCCCCAATGGTATTTTGGTAAACCTTGAAATTAATTCTCTATCAACAAGAAACCTTTCTCTACCAATCATGGATTTGAATTCCATCTTGTTGTAATCAATAGCATGAATGTTGGCATAGAAAATCTTCATGAGAGAATCAAATCCTTCACCAAGACCATAAAAAATATTTCCAAGCTTGAATTTTTAAAAGCAAGCCAAATCCTCTTCATGCCCACTAGAGAAATCCAATCTCTTTTCTAGAATGAACCCTTTTGAGGAAATCTTATCAAACACCCTATCACAAGACTCATTCACAAATCTAATTTTAGGAGAATTCAAGCTAGGGAAATTTGAGCTTTTTGAAAACCTTTTTGAGCTTTTAGAATTCGTCATAGATCTAGAAGTAAGCAAGGATCAAGAGAAAAATACTTACTTGAAGTGAGCCTTGAAAACCCTTCCTTTTGATTTCTCCAAAGAAGCTTTAATGGAGGAAAATAGTGAAACCCTAGAGGTTCACGTACGCGGATTGTTTGAGAAGATGAAGACGTCCGCGAACTTTTTTTATATACCCTACATGGGCTTTGACCCGTGAACGAACCGTGACCCATTTGAGGAGTAGGATTTTTTAAAACAAAAGAAAAAGTACCTACTGAAAAGCTCTTACCACAAAAACATAAGAAAATAGAGACTAAAACAAAACTCAACATGTTACTTTCCCCACTTCAAGTTATATACAAATGGGGTAGAGCCAATCCTGAAATCAGGTGTTAGAAACTGCATAGAATTTCCTATGCAATTTTGTTGGTTGATATTTGTACCCAGAGTCAGGAGTATGATCGTAATGATAATGCTTAGAAATAAGTGGGCCATTTTTCTTATGACAAAGAGATGACCTTTTCTGACAAATGGTTCCTCTGCTCAATTCATATGGATTCTTTTTATCAGCTTCACATGAATTGGTGTCGACAATAGCTTGTGCATCATTAAAAAATGATTTGACAGGCACAAAACCCTTGTCAGAAAAATTCAAATTCTCTATAGAATTAAGCTTTTATAATAATTGCACAACACTTTAAAACGCTCTGAACAACTCCTTGTCAATGGAACCTTTATGGTAGTATTCCTCAAAGAGATTCAGAGTAATTCTTGTGAGAGTCCATACCCTTGAGCGTTGACCATTTTTTCTTCGACAATTCCTTTTATTCTTTTCCTTAGATCGTTTCTCCACATCTATACTTTCTGATATGCTAGATGGTATAGGATTATCATGTGCACCCATAGGAATAAGGTGTGATAATCTCCGAACAATCTTCAAGGAACTCTGGTGTGCACTATAGATGCCACAAGAAACCCTCCCAAAAATATTTCCCATAGGAATAGACTTTTGAGGATCGAACAAACACAAACTTATAAGGTTTGAGGTGTTTGCCTGCTCTGATACCAATTGAAAAAGCGGGGGTCTAACAACACCACCCAATATTTCGCTTAGCAATCTGTATGGAAAAAATCGAATATACTTTTAAGAGAATAAACAAGACTCAATCAATTAAAAGTATATCAACGAGTTTATATCTCTCTTCTTGATTTGATTTACTCAAGCAAGAACTGCGAGTTCTAATCAAATACAAGGAATAACTTGGATGGTACCAAAGACCAATATCCAAGGATCAATCAAAATCAATCAACAACCGAAGGTCGTATTTCCAATTGATTGATTCAAACGCACAACCTATATTATTTCAATTATATAAAAAAATATAATGCGGAAATAGAAATACCACAGACACCAGAAATTTTGTTAACTAGGAAACCGCAAATGCAGAAAAACCCCGGGACCTAGTCCATATTGAACACACACTGTATTAAGCCGCTACAGACACTAGCCTACTCCAAGCTAACTTCGGACTGGACTGTAGTTGAACCCCAATCAGTTTCCCACTGATCCAAGGTACAGTGGTACTCCCTACGCCTCTGATCCCAGCAGGAAACTGCGCACTTGATTTCCTTAGCTGATCTCACCCACAACTAAGAGTTGCTACGACCCAAAGTCGAAGACTTGACACTAAACAAATTTGTCTCACACAGACAAGTCTATCAAAGGATCAATATGTCTCCCACATATAAACCCTAAAAGGTTTTGTTCCGTCTTTTGATAATAATCAAGGTGAACAGGAACCAATTGATAATCCGGTCTTATATTCCCGAAAAATAGCCTAGAGTTATCAATCACCTCACAACAATCTTAATTGTATGGTAGCGAAACAAGATGTCGTGGAATCACAAACAATGTGACGAAGATGTTTGTGA
Source organism: Papaver somniferum (assembly GCF_003573695.1). Classification (NCBI taxonomy): domain Eukaryota; kingdom Viridiplantae; phylum Streptophyta; class Magnoliopsida; order Ranunculales; family Papaveraceae; genus Papaver; species Papaver somniferum. The sequence goes on from NW_020622492.1 coordinate 18,526,491, forward strand.
TTACTTTTTATATATTTCCTATCGGAGATATCAATCTCAAGACAATCAATCTGATTGTACTCATACGATAGAAGATGCAAGATCAGATCACACAACTACGATAAAAGTAGTATCCGTATGGCTTCATAATCCCAATGAAGTCTTTAAGTCGTTAACCTGGTTTTAGAAGAAGAAAACCAAAGGTTAAAGGAGAACCGACTCTAGTATGCAAACTAGTATCACACGTGAGGTGTGGGGATTAGTTTTGCACAGATACTAGAGTTCCCCTTATATAGTCTTTCAAATCAGGGTTTGCAATTAAGTTACCTTGGTAACAAAGCAATCAATATCCACCGTTAAATGAAAACCTGATTTAGATTCAAGTTAATATTTCTCAACCGTTAGATCGAAAAGTTAGCTTGTTACACACACTTTACAATGCACGCTTCTAGGTTTGTTAACCGTACCCAAACATATGCACTTGTTGGGTCAACAATAGGTAACCAAAAATGTTAGCCATATGAGCATTCCATATCAACCACGTTCTTCTTCACCATAACTAGTTCAAATGATTTCAAATGAACTAGTTAGATAGTTGTTCAATTGCAAGGAAATATCATGTACTACACAAGACGCAATTGAAGCAAAGATGATTTGATTCACTTGAATATGTTCATGAACTTTTATGAACACGGTGTGCAAACTGCATACCTTAGTCTTTTTAAGTTTAAGTTCAGAAATCATCTTCAGATATATAACCTTCTCAAGTTCGCATACTAGGTTCGCGGACCTAAGTTACCGGGAAGAGTTTACAAACTCCAGCAGAAATTCTCGGGTATGACAACTTTTCCGGTTCGCGGACTGGGTTCGCGGACTTAGTTTCATGCAAGTAGTTTGTCAACTCCAGCAGAAATTCTCGGGTTTGAGAACTTCGGCAGTTCGCGGACTGAGTTTGAGGACTTGGCTCACGCCATTCTTCCGATTCTCTTGATCAACAAAGTTCACAAACTTTGGTTCAAGGAATAGGACTTATACATAAATGTGTTTCCACAATAATGCTTATGTCCATCATTGGTTATGTAATCTGAACTCTCATTTCAATCATTGAAACATTCTTAGAGGACGTTATACAGTTGTTACACCATTTCTCGTCAAAGCAATTTTCAAGATGATTGAAACATATCATGACTTTCGTCACATGGTAAAGATAAACTTGGTTAAAGCGAAAAGCTTACCAACTCATATTTCTAGATATAGATAGGCGAGGTATACTCGGCTCGAAATACCAAATGTGTATAATCAAAGTCTATATCTATAGCATACGACTTCTTGTCTCAAAGAGTAGGAGATAAAGTAGATATACTTTTGAGTGATAGATAAGTTCAAGTCTTCACATACTTTTTTGTCGAGAAGTTCCACCGGTTCCTTGAGCAGTTCTTCTACTTGTATGATGAATCGCTATGAAGTCCTTGAGCTCAACTACACTTTCTATCCTAGTCCGAGACTTAGCTATAATAGACTAGAAATCAAGACTTATAGTTTTGATCACTAACATTGACAAACATGCTTGAGATAGAAATGCATGCGAGTTCGACCGAGCAATGCTCTAAACGAAGAAACCCCTGGAATAAAAAACGTTCCAAATATAAATGATGCATTTTTCGCGGTTCAGCAGGGAACCAAAAAACGCCTTCAATCTCCAGCATTTCGCCTTCTTATAAATCCCAGAGAGGTTGTTTAGAAGAAATTTGGTGACTCCTCGAGCAGCTATTCGATTTTGTCTTGAAAGAGGACTTTTTCTTGTGTCAATTATAGAATTCAAGCTTTCTCGACGACCTTTAGAAAAATTCTCTGGGTGGGCGAGACACATGCTTGGTTTTCCTCGCGTTAGATCTATGTTGGATAGAACACAGGTTTCCAGGGCTCTCCAAGCATCTGGAGACTTGTTAATTTTTCATGATACGCGAGGTATTGTATCTCTAGTTGGTGCATTCCAACTCATAACTTCATATGCAGATGGGGAGAGTTTACCATTATTTTGGAGGATGTAGTTGCTTTGTTGCATCTCCCCATCAAGGGTAACTTTCCTGAAAAGCTTTCAGCAGAGGAGACAGCAGTTTCCAACATCTTGACAGTCGAGATGGAGAGAATTAATAAGGCGTCTGGTAAAGGTTGTTATGCCCACTGCTTAACACACTGGTGGCCACGAGATACCCCTCTTGCCGAACCTGACGGTATGTTATCTATTGCTGCTTTCTTGTGTTTATGGTTGTCCAGGGACGTGTTTGAAGACCTCAGAACTTTGCTAAAGCCCTTTGTAATCTATTTTTCCATTAGGATGGCTCAAGGTGAACAGATTCCCATAGGTATTCTATTCTTGGGTTCTTTGTACTCTAACCTGGACTCCTTGGTTATAGACTCCAGTGTTTCGAATGGCTTTATGAAAATTGAATTCTACGCCAATACGATGTTTCTCCAGGCCTTGATGTGGGAGCGCTTCAAGAATTATGCACCTATTCCTCGTAATATCTTGCAAGGGCTGAATGCTGCTGATTCTCGCCGTATTTTTCCTGGGAAGGATAATGCCAGGATTATGCGCTGGTACACAAAGAAAACTCAATCCAAGGAGTTTGTTGAAACTAAGTGTTAGAGCACTGCTCGGTTGAACCCACTAGCATTGGTATGTCAAGTTAGTTGTCAATTTTAGTTGCCAAAATGTATTCTTGATTTAGAATACTAAAGATAGTTTTGGGCTAGATTAGGTCTAAGAAGTTGAATCGAAGCTATCCTTAAAGGATGAAGATTGAAGGCTACAAGAAGACATAAACAAGTACTTCATCAACAAAGGTATGTGATTGATTTCATTTGGATTCTTGTTCAATTCTACCTTTCTAATCTATCAAGATAAATGGTCACTCTATGGAACAATTCCAATGACGGTAAACGTACATTTATGTATATATTGAGGTTATTTGATTCATGACCTTGGAGACAATAACCTTTATTATTATAAAGAATCTCATGTTATAGTGGATGAACTTACGAATCCAACGAGCCAAGAATCACTCAATTCCGAGTTAAAACGATGAAGTTATGAGTGATTTATTAAAGTTCGTAAGTACGAAACAATCCATGGGCTGTTTGTAACAGTTCACGGACTTGGGCCCAATTACGTGACTAAAAGATAATTTTGGTCAAGTTGGTGATGTTTCCTTGTCTAGGCAAGATGGCTATTAATCCAAACATATTTGATTACCATATTAAAGTGTTTGTGATAACTTCTAATTCCTGCCTAAGTTAAAATGTGATTTATTCACATAAATAATTATGTGCTAATTAATTATTTATGCATAATATTTATAACTTAGGAAAGACTCCCATAATTAGTAGATTCTTGAAAAAGGAAAATAGCTTTGCTTAGCTTCCAAACTATAGTTCACTATAAATAAAGGGTTCATGAGTTTACACGTTTTTCATCCCCTTTTGGAAAACTGGCGTAAGCTTTGCAGGTTGTTTCCATGTATTATGTTCTTCGTGAAAAAGAGTGAGATAAAAGTCTTTGTATTGGGGATCACAAAGCCAAGTTGGATTTAATCTTCGTGATTGATCATACAACTTGTAATCTAGGTTTTTCACCTCTTGTTTATTATAAGGTTTTGTCTTCTGATATAAAACCGTTCAAGAGTTGTTGATCATAAACCCTAGGTTTTGATAGATTTCAGTTTCCGATCGTATACCAACACTTGTTAGTCGAAATCGGAAGCTAGAAAGAAAACTTCGATTAAGGTATCTCATAAAAATCCTTAAGAAGTTTTAAACAAGATATCTCTAGATTTATTCTAATTGTTCTTGTTGTAGAATTATTAGGGTTTTCTTAACTTGGAAATTGATCTTTAGAATCACCCAAGTTTACTTACAGAAATCAGGTTCACGGACTCCTTGTGTGTACGTATACTTATTGTAAGTTAAAACCCTAATCTACAAGTTTGTTTTGATATTAATTTTACCTAGTAATTGTTTTTATCAAAATAAACACAAGATTTCCAAAACCTTGATTCACATCAAAAGGGAAATCAAACCAGTGTTTTGTGCAAACAAAATATCAAATCATATCAATCGTGTTGGTGTATGTTCTAAAGAGAACTTTGGGTTCTGCTATAAGATTTCTGTGAAGAGTTCCTAAAGAGAATCGGTATTCTGCTAGGAGTTCTATAAGTGCTGAAGAAGGTATTACATCTAGTCCGAATAGGTAGTAGGACATTGGTGTAACAACTTTTAATCAGTGTGTGTTTATTCTGGACTAGGTCCCGGGGTTTTTCTTCATTTGTGGTTTCCTTGTTAACAAAATTCGGGTGTCCGTGTTATTTCTTTTCCGCATTATATTTTATATATATAATAGAAATATCACAGGTTGTCCGTTAAGATCAATCAGTTCTTGTATCCGGCCTTTGGGTTATTGAGTGAATTGATTGACACTTGAACATTGGTTTGGTACCGTTCAAATTAATCCTCTTATATTCAATCGGGCTCGCAAATTCCTATTTGTTGATTGCAGATTGAATCAAGAGATATAAAACTCTTCGATATACTTTTTATAGATTAAGTCTAAATGTCTAGTTGATTCTCTTGAAAGTATATTGGAGTTCGTCTATTCAGATATCCAAACGAAATATTGGGTGTGGTTGTTAGACCCCCGCTTTTTCAATTGGTATCAGAGCAGGAAAACACGCTAAAACCTCATAAGTCTGTGTTTGTAGCAATCTGATTCTATGAACAGTGGTGCTATCTCTATAAACGTACCGCCAGTCTTCGATGGCACGAACTATTTATGGTGGAAAATTGCTATGCGTTCTTTCATTCAAGCGCGAGATTTTCAATCATGGGTTCGTGTTGTTAATGTCTATGATCCTCCACCAGTTACAGTAGATGGTGTAACTGTTGAAAAGAATATTGGTGATTATAATGATCTTGAGATTATTGTTGCAAAGAAAAATGCTGAAGGATTAAATGCGATCATCCACGCCATTACCCCAGATCTTCATCACTACGTTACTACGTGTAATAAGTCTAAAGATGCTTGGGATATCTTAGAAACCGTATTCGAAGGGAATGCCACAGAGAAAGAAGCAAGGCTTCAAAATCTAGCTTCTGACTGGGAAAACCTTCGCATGTCTGATGATGAAACCTTTGATGAGTTTAACCAAAGACTTTCTCAAATAGTTAACTCCTCATTTGCGTTAGGAAGAACTATTCCGGAGAAAGATATTATATGCAAAATTCTCAGATCTCTACCATCAACATACGAGTCTAAGAAACATGCCATTGAAGAAGGAAATGATCTTTCTACACTCTCCAGAAATACTCTTGCTGGAAAGTTAAAGATCTTTGATAATGAACACGCAAGAAAAGAGGTGATTTCTCTTAAAGCTGCAAACGATTCTGAATCCTTTAAGGATAAATCTGGTTCTCCAGATACTAAGGATGTTACTCCATGAAAATTTAGAAAATTCTTGAGAGACAGGAAAAATAGTTTTTCTAAAAGTGTAACATCTCCTAAGGATGATGTACAATGCTATAACTGTCGTGGTTTCGGGAACTTGTCTTCAGTATGTCCTAGCTGGAGCCGTAGATAATTGGCATATGAAGCAGATTTGCATACTCTTGATGATGGACCTGAATATTATAATCCTCAAGAGCTCGTAGGTGAGGTTTCACTAGCCTCTGGAAAAATTCTTTCGGATACTGATTCTGATTCTGACGAAGAAGTGTTCCATGTTGATCCAGTTGCTAATAATCTTCTTAAAGAATGTCATCGAAAACTTTCAGAAGCTGATAGTACCATTTTCAATGAAAAAGTTTAATCTGACAGACTTCGTAGTCGGAATAAAGACTTGCAAAACCAACTTGATTCTAGTGTTGTAAGAGATTATCTCAACAAAATACGAAAGCTTAAATAAGAAATTTCCGAAGGTCGAGATCGGGAAATTATTCTTCAAGCAAAGCTAGATAACTTGGAGAATGTGGAGATGAACTTTTTATTGGATTCAGAACGAGAAGATCTCAAAGTTCAATGTGAATCATCCAAGAATTATCTAGTTATTGCACTTGAGAAGGTCAAAAGTTTGGAAGAAGAAAACTCGAGCTTAAAAGAGAGGTTGTCTAGAAATAGCAGCTCATATAAATTAACCTCGATATTGAGAGCATGTAGAATTCATCGTGATACACGAGGATTGGTCTGTGAAGGAATAGACGCTCCTAGTATTTGTAAAGAGGTAAAATTTTTCAAAGCTAAAGATTCTTCTCAACCAAAACCTTCCACGGTTGACAAAAATAAAGTATCTCTATCAACTACTGATAACGAAAAGAGGAAATCCTGTCAAGTTCCAAAGCAAGCACATAAACATTCAGGTAACACTAAACATAACTTTTTCCATTCTACTAAACATTGTTTTTATTATGGAAAACTAGGTCACTTGCAAAGGAATTGCATATTTCTTAAACGAGATAAACCATATCTTATTTTGTTAAGATGACAAGATCTGATGTTCTAAGATGGAGAAAAACTGAGTCTCATAATATCAGTTTTTTCAGTATTCCCCCCAAGAAGTTCCATAATTATATTGGGGAGAAAAATAAATGCGTTGCTCCAAAAGCTGCTCAGAAATGGGTACCAAAGAAGACCAATAAAGCAACGAGTACTATTAATAAGGATTTCCAAGACAAGAGTTCGACAAGGGATAACATCTTAAAAAGGTACTGAACAGTTATTGAAAGTTTCAAGGAAGTTGTTAAATTCCTAGATTCCATGTTTGATTTTTTTCGAATACCTGTCGTGAGCAAGATTTTTCTCACCTCAACACAACCTGATTATGTTGAAAGTGCATCCTCAACATGAAGCTCCTATTAAATTCGGTGAGGATTGCAAAAGAATTGGGGCGCCCATATTGTGTTGGGTAATTTCTGGATATGTGGAACAATTTATTGTTTCGAGCTGAGTCTAAATCGCTTACATATTTCTCAAAATATGTGTTGGTAAGCTTTCGCTTCAACCATGTTCATCTTTACCTAATGATGAAAGTCATGATATGTTTCAATCACTTTGAAAATTGCTTTGACGAGAAATGGTGTAACAACTATATAACGTCCTCTAAGAATGTTTCAATGATTGCAATGAGAGTTTAAATTACATAACCAATGATGGAAATAAGCATTATTGTGAAAACACATTTATGTATAAGTATTATTCCTTGAACCAAAGTTTGCGAACTTTGTTGATCAAGAGAACCGGAAGAATGGAGTGAGCCAAGTCCGTGAACTGCCGAAGTTCTCAAACCCGAGAATCTGCTGGAGTTGGAAAACTATTTGCGTGAAGATAAGTCCGCGAACTCATTCCGAGAACCAGCGAAGTTCTCATACCCGAGAATTTCTGCTGGAGTTTGTAAACTCTGCCCGGTAACTTAAGTCCACGAACCTAGTCTGCGAACTTGAGTTATATTATATCTATAGACGATTGTTTGTGAACTTATACTTATATAAACTAAGGAATGCATTTTGCAAACCGTGGCTATAAATTTCATGAACCGATTAAAGTGAATCAAATCGTCTTTTCTTCAATTGTGTCTTGCGTAGTTACATAAGATTTCCTTGCAATTGAAAAACTCTCTAACTAGTTCATTTGAGTCATTTGAACTAGTTATGGTTAAGATGAATATGGTTAGATACCACGTGTATGAGTCTTAATTACCTAACTTGATTTGTGATTGGAATTCTTAAATATAACAGGTTAGAAGCAATTATCAATGCCATGGATGTTGGTTTTTATTGTCAAAGAATCTTTTTCATACTCTTATCATAACCATTCTTGGTGTAAATCCTTATGGAAAAGATTATCTTCCTTCTAAGCATATCAATTCTTGTTCATACAAGTTTGTATCTTAGAAAAGATGATCATAATATTTGATTTTCATGATTACATATTGTGTATTATTACCATGAGATAGTTTTATTGTTCAGTAACTTGATCTCATGAGAGACTTTCAATGATTGGTTCTTAGTTCGTATCTCCTTGTGGGTTTTCTAAAATCCAATACATAAATCCTTATCTCTGGAGTAAGGTCACTCTTGTTGATCTTTTGGGAATGACATTGGGGAGAGTTCTTGAATGAACTTGTGCTTAATTGCTATATCTTTGAAGGGAGAAGCGGTTGTTGAACATGTAGGGGTTAACTTGTATCTTAATAAACTCCTTGATGAATGCATTTAGCTCCGGCTTTTTGACTGCATCTAAACAAGTTGGTATGGACTTTCTTTTAGTCTTGAAATGTCTCTTTTGGAACTTTCATTAGGATCCCTGTTATTGTACCTTTTCCAGTTTTAATTAACAAAAAGGGGGAGAATTAATATGTAGTTCACACTACAAATACATATGGTTTCCGGATTATTATGTAAGGGGGAGTGATACATATCACCGTAGTATTATGTCAAAGTTGTGATAGAATGAAACTTTGATACTGTGTAATAATACTATGATGGATCTTCAACGAGTACAGGATGAACACATGCAGAGTTGAAGAACCAAGGAAATCAAGATTGTCGTTTTTACTTTTAACAAGTACAAGCCATATGTAAAATGGTTTTGTCACTAAAATTGACAAAGGACGGGATTGTTAGAGCATTGCTTGGTTGAACCCACTATCGTTGGTATGTCAAGTTAGTTGTCAATTTTAGTTGCCAAAATGCATTCTTGATTTAGCATACTAAAGATAGTTTTGGACTAGATTAGGTCTAAGAAGTTGAATCGAAGCTATCCTTAAAGGATGAAGATTGAAGATTGAAGACTACAAGAAGATATCAACAATTACTTCATCAACAAAGGTATGTGATTGATTTTATTTGGATTCTTGTTCAATTATACCTTTCTAATCTATAAAGATAAATGCGTACTCTATGGAACAATTCCAATGACGGTAAATGTACATTTATGTATATATACTTGAGGTTATTTGATTCATGACCTTGGAGACAATAACCTTTATTCTTATAAAGAATCTCATATTATAGTGGATGAGCTTACGAATCCAACGAGCCAAGAATCAAACAATTCCGAGTTATAACGATGAAGTTATGAGTGATTTATTAAAGTTCGTTAGTAGGAAACAATCCATGGGCGGTTCGTAACAGTTCACGGACTGGGCCCAATTACGTAACTAAAAGCTATTTTTGGTCAAGTTGGTGATGTTTCCTTGTCTAGGCAAGATGGCTATTAATCCAAACATATTTGATTACCATATTAAAGTGTTTGTGATAACTTCTAATTCCTGCCTAAGTTAAAATGTGATTTATTAACATAAATAATTATGTGCTAATTAATTATTTATTTAATTATTTATGCATAATATTTATAACTTAGGAAAGACTTCCATAATTAGGAGAGTCTTGAAAAAGGAAAATAGCTTTGCTTAGCTTCCAAACTATAGTTCACTATAAATAAAGGGTTCGTGAGTTTACACGTTTTTCATCCCCTTTTGGAAAATTGGCGTAAGCTTTGCAGGTTGTTTCCATGTATTATGTTCTTCGTGAATAAGAGTGAGATAAAAGTCTTTGTATTGGGGATCACAAAGCCAAGTTGGATTTAATCTTCGTGATTGATCATACAACTTGTAATCTAGGTTTTTCACCTCTTGTCTATTCTAAGGTTTTCTCTTCTGATATAAAACCACTCAAGATTTGTTGATCATAAACCCTAAGTTTTGATAGATTTCAGTTTCCGGTCGTATACCAACACTTGTTAGTCGAAATCGGAAAGCTAGAAAAAAAACTTAGATTAAGGTATCTCATAAAAATCCTTAAGAAGTTTTAAACAAGATATCTCTAGATTTATTCTAGTTGTTCTTGTTTTAGAATTATTAGGGTTTTCTTAACTTGGAAATTGATCTTTGGAATCACCAAAATTTACTTACGGAAATCAGGTTCACGGACTCCTTGTGTGTACGTATACTGATTGTAAGTTAAAACCCTAATCTACAAGTTTGTTTTGATATTACTTTTACCTAGTAATTGTTTTTATCAAAATAAACACAAGATTTCCAAAACCTTGATTCACATCTAAAAGGACATCAAACCGGTGTTTTGTGCAAACAAAATATCAAATCGTATCAATCGTGTTGGTGTATCTTCTAAAGAGAACTTTGGGTTCTGCTAGAAGATTTGTGTGAAGAGTTCCTAAAGAGAATCGGTATTCTTCTAGGAGTTCTATAAGTGCTGAAGCAGGTATTACATCTAGTCCGAATAGGTAGTAGGAAATTGGTGTAACAACTTTTAATCAGTGTGTGTTTATTCTGGACTAGGTCCCGGGGTTTTTCTGCATTTGTGGTTTCCTCGTTAACAAAATTCGGGTGTCCGTGTTATTTCTTTTCCTCATTATATTTTATTTATATAATAGAAACATCACAGGTTGTGCATTAAGATCAATCAGTTCTTGTATCCGGCATTTGGGTTATTGAGTGAATTGATTGACACTTGAACATTGATCTTTGGTACCGTTCAAGTTAATCCTCTTATATTCAATCGGGCTCGCAAATTCCTATTTGCTGATTGCGGATTGAATCAAGAGATAGAGATATAAAACTCTTCGATATACTTTTTATAGATTGAGTCTAACTATCTAGTTGATTCTCTTGAAAGTATATTGGAGTTTGTCTATTCAGATTTCCAAACGAAATATTGGGTGTGGTTGTTAGACCCCCGCTTTTTCACTAAGGATTTTCCTTGAAGTGAGGGAGTTTCCATGAGATGAGGGAAACAAATAATATATTAAAATAATGATACAAGGGCGTGGGGGATTTTCCCAAATTTTATATTATTTTTCATGAGTTGAGGAAAATATCATGAAATCAGGGAATTTTCATGGGATGAGGGAAATAATAAAATAATAAAGAATCATGAGGTGTGGGACCGGCCACGGCTAGGGCATGGCCGGCCGGCTAGTGGGCCCGGTCCCGCGACACCTTTCGTAAATTTTATTATTTCTTTGATACGAGGAAACACCATGAGACTGGGGAGTTTCCTTGAGACGAAGGAGATTTGTTCAAATGAAGGGATTTTCATGAGATCAGGAAAAAATAATAAAATATGATAAAATATAAAATTGAGAGTGGGACTGGCCACGGCGTGACTGGATAGCCGGTGGGCCTAGTTCCCTGACGCCTTTGCTAATACTTTATTATTACTATTATTATTATTTTTTTTCTTCCTATTTTGCATAGGTTCATCATTCTTTCGTGTTTTGGAATGCTCGTTCGTGCATTCTGGTGCTCGTTTCTGCATTATTGCTGAATACACTTGCACCATTTTAGTCGGGGCTTACTCGATAGCTGCTCAGACGCCCGTACGTCGAATATTTATTACTAACCCATGGAATTCTGCTGGGACGAGCCATGAATTGAAGTAACGAAACATTATGAATAATGTATAACATTTTCCATGGATTCGATTAATGAATCTAATAATTTAGGAATAATTAATTGATGACTCTATACTAGTACGATCGTCTAGGAGCATTAATTATTTAGGAACTGAGCGATATGAGCTTGTTGAAGCATCATATTCTTTTATATAGTCAGGGAAACATTGTTACATCCTGAAGACGTTATGGCTATATACTAGCAGGCAAGCTGTCTAGGAGCCATCTAATCTTTCGATTCTATATGGAAGTAATTACTGAAATTGCTCAGTATTTATGAGATATGTCGTTGCCTCAACTGAGAGACTTCACATCTATATGTGCTCTGAGAGATAGAATTCTCAGTCAGAGATTTTACAGCACGATCTTTCATGCTTTCGAAGAGAAACATGAGTCTCAATACTCATCTGATTGCTGGATCAGGAGCATGTACAATCATGATTTTACGATTTTAGTCTTTGTCGAAAATCCACCATCTACAACATGCATTTTTTTACCACATTTTATTCATGAGTATGTTAAGTCTACCGACGATGTTGAGGGCGACGAAAATGATGGGTACCATGTGTTCATAAATCAACTTGGACCTTTCGAAGATGCAAAATATTGGGATGTAGACCAAATTACTTATATAAGGGAAAAGTATTTGCTTTAACTACGTACTTTCCCCGATTTCTACAAGAAAATGATGAGATGTGAAAGAAAAGAAACGGAGGCGATGCTAAATGAGAAGTTCAAAGAATTTGAACAACGTTTAAGGGGCAACACTAGATTGACAAGTGAATATTGGATGACAATGCCAATGTGTGGCTATCTACTCGCCAACTCATTCTATTGTGTTATTATTTCCATCTCCTATGGACATAGTTTTACACACGCACCAAAAAGACGTATTTTTACCGAAGAATAATCACCAAGTATAGTCATCATGGGGTTTGTGAATATGAACCATTATATCGGCCTCTAATTGAAAGAATGATGCCCATTACCTCCGTTAAGGAAGGGAGACGATAGTGATGGCGAAATACCTATGGGTTGGTGCAATAGGTTCGAGGAGAGATTTCAATTGTGGTCGGCATTACAATTATCGATGGATGGTCCGTGTGTAATAATGACTTCCGATGAGGATGACTATGAGAATTACGATGAGGATGACTATGAGTAAATGTGGTACGAAGGTTGTGATAATACGATAACAATGTTTTTTTTGAAAGGTGGTGATTGTAAGTGAACCTATGTATTTTGAATCACTCATTATAAATAAACAATCTAAGTTGCTATTATTATATTTTTATAAAACCAAAGATATTGGTTATTTAGAGGTACTTACGGCTAGATTTTACGCCGACACGATCCAGACGTAATTACTCAATGACCAGGAAAATAGCTTTTCGCTGATTTATGGCTGCAAAACCTATTTGTACACGGTTTTACGACTTAAAATGCTATCCGTAGTTCTGAGTTGTGGCAGATTTACGGCTTCAAATGCTACTTGTAATTCTGAAAACTGTCAAATTTCTGGATAGTAATGTTAGACGTAAGTCATGTTACGTCTAGGAATGCTAGCCGTAAATTATGTTATGGCTGTCATTTCAGCCGATTTAGCTTTACGACTGGGTTATTCAAAGGGTTAACCAGGCGTAACTTACCCTGGCCTGTCATTATCAGATTTTCACTCTGTTATACTTAAATAAGAATCTCATAAATTAAAACACTAGTATCCATTCATTCAAGGTAAATTAATATCCCATTACTTAAAACGAACGAAATCCACCCAAATCCATAACCCTAAAACATACTAAAACTAAGTGCATAAAGAAAAGCTGAAATGACTAAAACAAGTACACATAAGACCACTTATCAACTACGAGAAATATTATTGGGAACATCCTCAGAAGATGATAAAGAGCTATGGAGAGTCCGGGAACCGCTGATTCAATCATCCTTGTCGTTAGTATAGAGATCATCCTTCATTGGATTATGTAACTCCTGAAGCCTGAGAAGCATAGTTTTTTGTTGATCGTAATCTAAATATAAAACCTCCTCAATATTACGGGTCAGGCCCATGGCCATCCACTTAGCCCGCTCGACCTATTTTCATATCAAGTTCACATACATCAATCAATAGTTGTACATAATTTGGAAAACTTATACAAAATTAAGAATGAAGAAGTTAGGGTACGTACCATCATCTTAGTAATATCACACATTGCTGGTTCATGTGGTTCTTTCTTCTTTTAACTTTATTGGTTCCTACAAATGGTGCAAAACATATGAGAAGATGAAAACAATTCAACCTAAACTAATAGATTTACGATTAGGAAACAACACATGACCCATTCGTAAGACAACAAATTGGTCGGGAATTAAACCGTAAGTAACATTTCGGCTAAGTAACGCAAAAAACGATTGGGAAGTTTCCAGCCGAAACAGTCATCACCCAATTTTTTTTTTGCAGACACATGACTACTCACGGTTGGGAAGTCCGATCCGTGGAACAAATACATGGCTGGGATCTCGAATTTTTCCAACTGTTTTTCTACAATTACGGGTGGGAGTTCTTAATGTCCCAGCCGTTAACACAACATTACAGATATGACGATAGGAACTCTTAGCCGTGAACGTCTCAGGAATTTTTTTATGAAAACCCTAAAATCATCAATCGAACATATTTTCCCAATGTAACACTAAAATAACTGGTGGATTTTTCGATTCTTACCTAGTAGCAACCATTTGTGGAGGAGTTGCTAGTGTTTGAATAGATTGGTTCACCATATTTACATTCAATGGAACATCAATAACTTGCCCAGTTTCAGAATCAGAGTTTAATCGGCCGGATCTTGTCACTCTTGATATTGTTGCCATCTTGAGAATCAACTTGTAGAATTGAATCAACTTGAGTTGTTTGAAGAATCAATGGAGAAGAGAGGGAGATAGGTTTTAGAGAGTGTTTTTGAGAAGAAGAAGAAGAAGAGATAAAAGAAAGAGTAATTTGATGTGATAAAATGGTTTTGATTTATAGTTTTGATTTAGGATTAGGTTTTGGTTTTAATTAATTTCATTAGGAAAGGCCAAATCTGACTTTTCAATCACATATGGTTCCCCCCTATACATTTAGCTACCAAAATCACATTAAGCCCCCAAAATCCTATTGGGTTCAAGTCCCAATAATATGATTCTAGTTTTAATCAATGACCGTTTTCGTTATCCTTTATTTAGATATACTTTCTTTTTACTCTACGTTGTTCCATCATTATTGGGCCTACCTAAACTAAGCCTTTAGTCCCAAAGAAGATGGGTATGCTAGAAATGAAAACTAAGATATAAATCAAGAGGTTCACCTCGCTTTTTCAGTATAACTCGTCACAAAGATGGTAACGCCCCAACGCTCTATCTTTTGGGTTTCACCTCATGATGATATGGCTGAGTTTTTCGCCTTGCCAAGTATGTCACTACCTTATCCTTCTATTCTGGCCGAGGAAAGGCTGTGCAGGTCGAAAATCCACATGCAGATTAAATCTTTGTCCCTTTCCACGCCATGGGTTCACTTTTTCGGCATGGGGAGAGGGCGTTAACCATCTCCCCGACTGGATCATGAATTCACGAGTTCGCGGGTTGCGATTATCTCAGAGATAATCGGGTTTGTCATTCGCCGCACAGAGCGTATAGCCAACCAGTAAAAAAGAATCAAACACCACACATACGCCAACACATATTATCCATCAAGCAATAACCGTCTTGAGTAGAACTCAAAACTCAATCCAATTAAAGTAATGGAAGTGCAAGCACCAGCGACTTCTATTCCAAGTGAAAACGTTGTGAGGGCAACCATCTTTATTAGGCGTCAGTTTGAAATAAATAATTGTTACACGGTACCTTGTCAAATTAAAAATAACCAGTAATCAAATTTGTCCGCCTAGTTAAAGAACCATCATTTAGGGCATATACAAAAAATATGAGGCATACATAGTAGGACAAAACCAATGTCATTGGGTAATGTTTGTGTTGTGCCCCCTATCCCGTCATTTATCATAATGGCAAAAATGCTCTTATTTGATTAGTAATTAATATTAATGATTAGTGTTAATTTGGTTAGATATTTTACTGTACTCAGTACAAAAGGATCGAGAAAACCCAGAAAGTAAATCCGCTTCTTAAGGAATGCAGCCTCTAAATTGACAACTTAATCTTCATTAATGAACTGAAGGAGGTTCTTACAGCATAAATAACAGATAGAAAATGATTAAGCTAGCAGCCAACGGTTGGATAGTGAACAAGTGTCACTAAAATAGAGGCTCACTAATCAACCTATGATGACCTAGTTATAATAACACCATACAAGGGACTAAGGGCAGACATGGTTCCATTAAGGACTAAGATGGACTATGACGTTGCCTTCCCCTAAACAGTATCCTTGTCCTCAATGATAAAGTTACGGTAGTGTGACTTGATGGACGAAATATCTTCCCAAGTAGTGTCTTCAGGAGTTGAATTAGTCCACTGAATTAAGACCTGTCTCACCAGACACTTCCCAATAAGCATGGTTTTGTGTTTGATTACTTTCTCAGGTCTCATAATGATCTCACCCTCATGATCAACAATAGGCAAATAAGGAGAGGGAATATGCTTTTGTCCAATCTGCTTCTTTAGATGGGAAACGTGGAAGACTGGATGAATTATGGCATGAGAAGGTAACTGCAGGCTACATGACCAATTTTCTGCAACACCGGAAAGGGTCCATAATACTTAGCAGCTAACTTGAAGTTCTTTCCGAGGGCAACTGATTGTCTGTAAGGCTGAAGCTTTAAGTAGACCATGTCTCCCACCTGAAAATTTCTCTCAGTTCTAGATTGATCAGCAAAGAACTTCATTCTTGCCTGGGCTGTGTGAAGAGATTCCTTAAAAATTTCTAGCATAACATCCCTTTCTTTCAAGTAAGACTCAACAACAACTACTGAAGTTGTTGCAGCAGAGGGAAAAGCTATGTGAGGTGGTAAGTAGCCATAAAGTTCTTGAAATGGGGACATATTCAAACTAGTGTGATAACTAGTATTGTACCACCATTCAGCAAGAGAAAGCCACTGACTCCATCTGCTTGGTTCGTGGCCAGTAATACATCTCAAATAGGTCTCCAAGCATGAATTAAATCATTCAGATTGGCCATCAATATGAGGGTGGTATGTTGTGCTAAGATTCAACCTAGTAGCCAATGACTTGAATAAGTATTTCCAGAAATTACCAGTAAAGACTCCATCTCTATCAGAACTATGGATGCTCGCAATCCATGAAGTTTGAAGACTTGATCCAAAAATGCTCTAGCCATAGAAGCAGCTGTGTAGGGGTGGTGAAGGGAAATAAAATGGTTGTATTTAGTCAGCCTGTCAACCACCACCAAAATAACTCTTTTTCTATGACTTAGAGGGAGGCCTTCAATGAAGTCCATTGTGATATGCTGCCAAGCATGCTCTGGAATTGGGAGTGGCTGTAATAATCCAGATGGGAATGTCTCCTCTCCCTTGTTTCTTTGACAAACATCACATTCAGCAACAAAGAGGAGTATGTCTTGCTTCATCTTAGGCCAGTAGAAGTAGTTCTTGGCCCTGACATAAGTGTCTTGCATACCAGAGTGTCCTCCCACAGCAGAATTATGTAATGTACTCAGAATAGAGGACCTTACTTCCTTACTAGTTCCCACATAGAATCTGGATGTGTATCTCAAAATTTCATCTTTATATGTAAATGGAGGAGTTGAGTCAGCTGATATGACAAGTTGTGCAATGAGTTGTTGATCCTTGGGGTCATCAATATAGATGTCGACAAGTTCAGACATCCAAGTTGGCTTTGACATGGATAAAGTATTGCATTGAGAAGAATCATGAGGCCTCGTGGACAGTGCGTCATCAACTATGTGTCCCTTACCCTTTTTGTATTTTATTTCATACTCAAAGCCTAAGAGTTTCATAAGCCACCTTTGTTATAGAATTGTAGTAATTCTCTTTTCTAGGAAGTATTGGAGACTGTGATGATCAGTAAGGATAATGAACTTATTACCTTGTAAATAATGCTTCCATTTTTGAACTGCTTTAAAAATAGCTAAGAACTCTTTTTCATAAGTAGATAATGCTCTTGGTCCCAAGGGTGTACTGAAAAAAGAAATAGGCCTTCCTTCTTGAGTTAAGACAACTCCAAGGAAGTTGTCACTTGCATCACTTTCCACAGTAAATGGCTTGGAGAAGTCTTTAAATGCAATAACTGGATTGGTGAGCATTGAAGTCTTCAGTTGCTCAAAAGAAGTAGTAGCTGCTGGAGACCAATTGAAAGAGTTTTTTCTTAAAAGATCAGTAAGAGGTTTACTAATGACACCATAGTCTTTCAAAAATCTTCTATAATATCCTCTAATTCCCAGAAACCCTCTTAATTCTTTGATGGAAGTAGGGAGTGGTCAGCTTTGCATAGCAGCTACTTTATTGGGGTCAGCACAAACCCCAGCCGGAGTAATAATGTAGCCCAAATATTCCAACTGAGATTGACCAAAGAAACATTTGGACATTTTGGCAAATAGTTGGTGTCGTCGTAATAATGAGAAAACAATGTTCAAATGCTCAATGTGTTCATCCATGGAAGAGCTGTATATTAATATGTCATCAAAGAAAACTAAAACAAACTTTCTCAAGTATGGTGCAAAAACTTTATTCATAAGGGCTTGAAAAGTTGCAGGTGCATTAGTAAGGACAAAGGGCATAACCTTAAATTCATAATGACCATGATGTGTCCTGAATGAAGTCTTGAAGATGTCAGCAGGATGTACCAAAATCTGTTGATAACCAGCCCTCAGATCAATTTTTGAAAGCACAAAGAACCCTTTCAATTCATCTAACAGTTCATCCACTAAGGGAATGGGAAATTTGTCTTTAATGTTAATACTATTGAGCTTTCTATAATCTACACAAAATCTCCAAGAACCATCTTTCATCTTTACCAAAATAATTGGAGAGGAAAATGGGTTGTGGATAGGTTGAATAATACCAGAATGGAGCATATCTTTAACTAGTTGTTCAACAACTCCTTTTGAATGTATGAGCACCTATAAAGTCTTTGATGAGGAGGTTGAGAATCAGGTTTTAATGGAATGGAGTGATCCAGACTCCTATGAGGAGGCAGGGAAGTTGGTTCTGCAAAAATGTCATTATATTCCTCCAAAAGTGGTAATAATGGTGAAGGAACGGGAGGTGGTAGAGTTGAGGAGGTGACAGAAAATAAGTGGCCAATAAGGCCATGGGTATTTTTGGTGAAGAAATTCTTCACAGCTGAACTACTCATCATGAGTAAGGAAGGCTTGGTATTAGTGCCAGTTAAGGTGATTTGGTGGCCATTGTGCAAAAATGAGATACTAAGTCTAGAGAGGTTGAAAACAACATCACCTAGCTTTCTGAGACAATCAGATCCAAGGACCATATCACAGCCTCTAAGTGGAAGTATCCTGAGATATTAAGTGAACTTATGGTCTTGCATAATCCAAGAAAGCTATGAGCAAGTTCCGGTGCTAACAGTCTTCTCACCATTTTCCGCTGTAACTAACATGTGAGAAGTCTGTTATACCTTGCAGTTGAGTTTAACAACTAATGCAGAATCAATAAAGCTTGTAGTGCTCCCAGTGTCAATGAGGATGGAAATGGAATGCTTGTTTAACAATCTATGAATTCTAATTGTATCCCCTGTAATATTACCAGTCAGAGCATGCAATGAGATTTCCATATCTGACTCAACGGGTGAGTCAACAACTTCCTCAAAAACTTCCTCTTCAGTGTCATTGTCTTGAGTGTCTGTGTGCTCTGATTGGACCAAAAATAATTGTTGTCTGCCTTTGTAGATGTTCCTACTGCTATAAACTTCATCACAGTTGTAGCGATCCCTTTTTCTCTTCTTTGCCGCATTTGTTCCTGTGTTAATCGTCTGATGATAGGGGTGGAAGGTGGTTGTTTAAGAATAGTGGGTGAGGAATATTTGGGTGTTGTAGGTGCAGATTTAGAAGTAGAGGAAGAGGTGATGATAGGTTTAGGGGAGAAGTTTTAAGAAGAGAGTTTTCTAGTGGAAGTGAAGGCAGTGGGTTTTTGGATAGTTGGCTTATATAGCAGTTGACATTTCTGCTCTTCCATTCTAGCTAAGGAAAATGCCTGACTAAGTGTAGTATGGTTGAACATGTGCACAAAATTGAATATTTCTTCCTTGAGACCACTGATGAAACTCATAATAAAGAACATCTAAGGAAGGATTGTAAGCTAGCATTAAAGCTTTTAGAGATTCAAATAGCTCATAATATTCTTTCACAGAGTTAATTTGCATCAATTTATTAAAAGAACCAACAAAAATTTCATCAATAGGATTTTCAAATCTAGCGCAAATACCTTGAGAAAATTCATACCAATACATACGAGGACGACCAACTTGAAAATTTAATAACTATTTATCCGCCTTACCATCAAGATAAATAGCTGCTATATCAACCTTCCTATGCTCTTCAATGTTGTGAAGAAAGAAATACCTGTCGCATTTTTGAATCCAGCCACGAGGGTTTTCTCCATCAAATCTGGAAAATCGAGTTTAGGAATGCGATTGAAGGGTGGGTTCGGCTGATTTTGAGGAAAATAACCAAAAATAGGTGGATTTTCAGGTGTGTGTGCACCGGAATGGCCACCGGAGTCATGAATATGAGTTTTGTCGTTTGGGGAGGCAGATCTGAAGAACAAATCCATCTTCTCTGTGAGACCCTTTACAACATCTGTTGTTTCCTTGTAAAGTGATGAAGTTTCTTTAATTTCCTTCTCTACACCTTTGATTCGATCGTATGTGTGCTATAAATCTTTTGACAAGAGGTCATGAATATATTTAACGGATTTAGGATTGGAACCCACCATTGGAAAAAAAGTTTAGATGGCTCTGATGCCAATTGTACTGTTGTAGATGGTGGTTTTTAGCTTAGGGTTAAAATCGTAAAACCGTATAACTGACATGATGTCACTATGACCATTAGCACATTTGTTGAATCGATAAGCATGCCTATGTAAGAATTACCATGGTACCTTTTTTTTTATGTGTCATGTTCCACGGCAGAACCCTTAACATTAACCGACATCATCTATGCCAAACCCTAATTCTCATGCTACCGCGCTAAGGCATGCCAACCATGCCAGCCGCACCACTGTGCCAATGGAAAACCATGCCAGCCACATCTCCGCGCCAAGGCATGCCAACCATCCAGCCGCACCACTGTGTCAATGGAAAACCATGCCAGCCACATCTCCGCGCCAAGGCATGCCAACCATGCCAGTCGCACCACTGTGCCAATGACAAACCATGCCAGCCACATCTCCGCTCCAAGGCATGCCAACCATGCCAGCCAAACCACTGTACCAATGGCAAACCATGTCAGCCACATTTCCGCGCCAAGGCATGTCAACCATGCCAGCCACACCACTGTGCCAATGGCAAACCATGCCAGCCACATCTCCGCGCCAAGGCATGCCAACCATGCCAGCCACGTCTACCGCGCCAAGGCATGCCAACCATGCTAGCTGCACCATGCGCCAATGGCATGCCAAACCCTTGTCCCCACCATGCCAAGCCAACCGCACCTTGCCTTGGCCCCAACCATGCTAGCCGCACCATGCGCCAATGGCATGCCAAACCCTTGGCCCCACCATGCCAATCCAATCGCACCTTGCCTTGGCCCCACCATGCCAAGCCAACCACGCCTTGCCTTGGCCCAATGGCATGCCAAACCATTCTAGCCGCACCATGCGCCAATGGCATGCCAAACCCTTGTCCCCACCATTCTAGCCGCACCATGCGCCAATGGCATGCCAAACCCTTGGCCCCCACCATGCCAAGCCAACCACACCTTGCCTTGGCCCCACCATGCCAAGCCGTCCATACCAAACCCTAGGCCCCACTATGCCAAGCCATCCGCGCCATTGGCCTTGGCCCCACCATGCCGGCCTTCCCTGTGCGGCTACCAAAACGAAGGCGTGCGACGATCAATGACCACCCTTCCATCCTAGATGAAAATCCTAGCCCTCCAAGGTCACCAAACAACGCATGGTAACCTTTGGCCCAAAACCCTAGTTTTGTCCATGCCAAACCGCGCTAAGGCATGCCATGCCACATGTGCCAATGGCATGCCAACCACCTTGCCGCGCCATACCATGCCGGCCTTCCCCATGCGGCTACCAAAACGAAGGCGTGCGACGATCAATGTCCACCCTTCCATCCTAGATGCAAATCCTAGCCGTCCAAGGTCTCCAAACAACGCATGGTAACCTTTGTCCCAAAACCCTAGTTTTGGCCACACCAAACCGAGCCAAGGCATGCCATGCCACATGTGGCAATGGCATGCCAACCACCTTGCCGCGCCATACCATGCCGGCCTTCCCTATGCGGCTACCAAAATGAAGGCCTGCAACAATCAACGGCCACTTTTTCATCTAAGATGCAGATCTTAGTCGTCCAAGGCTACCAGCTAACACATGGCAACCTTTGGCCCTAGTTTGGTCGCGCCTAAACAAAGCCAAAACCCTAACTTTTGGCCGCGCCTAAACTGGGACAGATTAAAGCCATACTGACCATACTTTCATGCCACTGACTACCAAACGAAAGGTTGCAATAATCAACGGCTACCTTCCTCTTAAAATGCAAAATCTCGACCGTTGAAGGTCACCACCAAGACGGCAAGTATCCCAAGCTCAACTTGCCAGAAAACAACAACATGCTACATGTTTTCCACGAAAAACACTCGAGACATCAACATATGTCACAAACTGGGGGATGCTCATTGGGTATTGGTTTGGCGGTTTACAGCGTGCGGCGTACACTACACTCGTTATAAGAAAGTGTCATAAGGATGAGGCAGTTAGTAAATACAGGGAGTAATGGTGAAACGCTTTCTTTTATGGAACATCAATTCCAAGCATTACAGGTTACACCTCCTCCCATTTACTCACCCGTTTTCCATTTCTTAATGAGATCAGAGTACGTTTCACTTCGACTTGTATAAATAGGCATTACCTATTTCCACCGAACAAAAAGTTCAGGTCATCAGGGTACAACACTCAGAAAACATTTGCTAGCTTTCCATATGTTAGCTTCCCACTTTCTGATACAAGTCGTGAAACAACTACTCTTCCAGAATCAACTATTCTGGTCTCAACACTTTCTTCGCTTCCCTCCCCAAAACCAACCCTTCTCCTTCACTTTGTGACCGAAGCAAGTCTGGAACAACCATTTCTTGGTTTAGGCCGGATTCGTACAGATTGATCTCTCGAATCTAAAGTACTCCCTTGCAGTACATTGTTTAGGGTTTAAATTCGTTTCTCACCCACACACCCGAAATTACCAAAATCAGCAGAAACCGTTTTCACCCTCAAACAAGTGGCGACCACAATGGGAGATTAATCTTTCGGTTACAATGTCAATTTTTGGCGATCGATCTCATGCTTCGACCCAGACATCAAGACGGTAGAAGTAGGCGATCCGCTCAGGGATCGACGACTCAGTTACCATCCGGCCCGATTATCGGTCTTGACACGGCGATGGATGACTGGGGACTGCCTAGAGGTTAAAAGCGAATGATCCAACCAGGGATCGACGACTCGATTATCAGATGAGACGACTGGGGACTTTCCACAATCACGGCGGTGCTTCCCGTAAAACTCGGTCTTACACCCGGAAGATTCCCTTTTCATCAGGAGACCTGAAAAACCGAGTAAGTATTACCTAGACAAAATACATGGTTTGTTATTTCAAGTTTTCATGGGAATGATAAAACCGATAGCCATGTTATGTTTCACCCCATGTCATCTACCGACATGCAACGCTCACGGTTCCATGGTTTTCCTGGGATGTTTGCGTCACTTGCAACCGTAACCAAGACAACATCATTCCCAAAACAATCCATTCCAAAACTATTCATTCCAAAAAAATAATCCAAAACCCTCAAGGTAACATTTGTCTATCAACCCAAAAATCCAGGAAATCAAAACCATAAACTAGGTGTTTCATTTGCCTTTCAAAAAACAATATCTAAAAATAAGAAGTTCAGAAGACAGAAATACATTCAAGGAAAGTTTTTCAACAATGGCTTTCTCTTCTTAGCAAGAGCCCCCTTCGTGCTTTGGAGAGCCTCCCTCTTCAACTTCAGCTTCCTGGATAATTTTTCGACTTCTGCTTCCTGCTTCTTCATCATATCCGCAGAAGGACCTTCGACTGTTTCGACCAGCAACTTTTCAACCTCAGAGAAACCTTCAACGAACCAAGGAACATTTAACTCGAAGTTTACATATATGTCACGATGGAACCTCCATCTCGAGATTACATCCTCAAAAACAGTATTACTGGTCACGTTGCACATGCCGTCAATCGAAGATAAAGCTTCCTCCACATGCTTAACCAACACAAATCGACTAATAACCTTCTTGGTCGTGGTGATATGTCCGTAGCTTTCTCATATCTTGGTGTATAGCGCCGCATGTTTGGCTGGCACGTTAAATCCCCCGATCAACACATGATCCGGATAAGGAACCAGGTATGGAGGGTTGAAAGTGGCGCCCGCGTCTACATCCGCAACCGACAAGGGATTCCTAACGACAATTTCACCTGCGGCCACTGGAGTACTCTCCATTGTCTGAGTCACAACGACGTTTTCATCTCGATCAACATCTATTCCAAGGTCGCCCGGTGCGGCTGCCACAATTGGAGACAAAGCTGTATCACCACCAGTCACTGTCTCAAGGCCATCTTCAGAAACAGTTTCCCCCTATGACATCACGGATTAGATATTTTCCAAAGAGAAAAAAAAACAACATGCGGGATACTCGCTGATTCGCTTTCAGATTGGCTAGAGGAAGATTCAACACTGTTGTCATAAGAACTACTCTCGCCATCACTGAACTCTGAGCTTTCATCCTTCTCGGGTTCCCCATCGCCACGGATAGGCTCAGCACCTCCACCCTTCGTCTCGAGAAGCGATGTTTTCTGACTACTTGCAAGTTTGGTAAAGGCGTTCACGCTGCTGAGACCATAGAAAAGATACAAAGACGGATGCTCAGGAAAGAAACAAGGATATACACGATCTAACTAAAGTCAAGAGGAAAATTACACGTACCCGTATATTGGATGAACTGAAAGTCGGTAGGGCTGTCGAAACTGACTGGGAACCATCTGCACGGCTTTTAGATCTTCGTTCCTTCACTTGGGGACTATCTGCATTCGGGCTAACGGATTTTCTCTTGGGAGAAGAAGGATCCCTCAGCAGTGGATGCTCCGCTAAAACCACAGGAAAAGGCTTACCGCGACGGTTTTCTAACATATCATTCACGAATCCATGGAAAAGTAGAAACTCATCCTGCCAAAATATGTTATATTTGGAGGTTATTGATGGGTTTCGTTCCGCAAGCAGGAAAAAGAGACTTTTACCCGATACAATAGCAGTAGCATCGGGAACAGTTGGCAACGAGACTTCTGAAACAACCGGCTGACGAACAAGTGGGACCCCTTGGTCAAAACCCATATGCCGAGCCGCCCTATCGATATTGTAAGAGACTGCTTTGCAAGATCCTCGAAAGAAATACGACACATAACCGGGCATGCAACTTTGCATGAACACCATCTCTCCAACACTCATATCCTCTTTATCAGAAGACAAAGACATGCTCGGAGCAGGAGCAAAGGTACTGATCTGAGTTATGGACGCATGCATTGGAGCCCATGGACGAAAATTGACCGTGTGCGAGTTTTCAAGGAATCCAACCAGGTTCGAACCAATTTTTGGGCGCCTATTAGACCAATGCAGTATCATAGAGCCACCCAAAGACTCGGGAAGTACGGCCAACGGTTTTGGAGCATACCTTTCGAAGTGCTCTCACACCCACGCTTGGAGAAAGGCGACATGAATATACGAATCCACTTACATGTAACCATTTGAAGCGCATATGTCCGCGACCAGCTGATCCAAGTGTGTGTACAGAGAACCAAGAAACAAGCCGCCAATAGGAAGAACGACACCTTTTGCCAATTTTATGGAAAACTTGATAAGTTCCTGTCTTATCTCCTTCTTACCCGAGACGTCATCGAAAATATCTCTGGATAACCAAAGAGCCAAGAACGCCGCGACATAGAAGCACCTCGTCTCGTTTTCTTTCCGAACGAATCCTTTTTATTTCGCAACCAGAGCGGCGCGCATTTCTTCTTCATCTGCAGACAATTTGACATCGAGGTTTCCTATTACAAGAAGGTTCAGCAACACGACCACGCTCTCTAAGGAGATAGTCATTTCACCCCACCTGCATATGGCCGTGTGAGTGTCTGGACGCCATTTGGAAATAAAAGCAACGAAGCCTGGAATATCTTTCCTAATTTGAAGCACTGCGGAAGCCGCGACAACATCAATGATTTGCGCCTTGGTCAAACTGGCTTTTACACATTCCTGACTCATCATGAATCTCATCCATTTCTCAAAGGGACGCAACGGACTCACAGAGATTTTAAAGTCAATAGGAGAAGCATGATACTCTTTTCTCTGAAGACAAAACCTTATTACACCTCCTGGCCGAACCGACCGGGCCTCTCCTTCACTTTCAGGACCAGTCAGAAGAATCGACACATACTTGGGATGATTTCTCCTAATCGTGGCGGATGTTGTAAAGAACTCATCATCTATGTTTGGCTTGGAATTGCCAACATCTTTCGATACGGCAAACTTTTCTCAAATGACATCCTAAAGAAAATTCTCTCACGCTACTTCCACCTTCGAAATAACTACAATGGAACAATACGAAGAGAAATTATTACGGAAAGTGCATGGAAATTATTTTATCAGACACAGGAGATCCATCCTGGACGCAAGCCAATTTGTTTCAAAGTCATAATGCTCATAGGCAAAGAAATGGGGACTGACAGACCTTACATCACCATCTCATGCCAAGACCGTACCCCGCAGCGGGAATTTTTCTCCCGACCGAGGAGGCGCGCCCCACCACGGGAACCATACACACGGTCACACCAGGAAAAAGGAATAAACCCTAGAAGCTAGGTTTTTGCGGGAAGGGAATGACAATTATCAGCTCATGCATGCCTACTTTGCACGGTAATTGAGGTGGCCAACATCACTTCGATGTTCACGCCTAAATGTTACTACAAGTTCGTGCAAAGCATACCTATGACTAGGATTCATACCAATACAGAAGGACAACATTTCTACAAGTTCATGAAAAGGTACGCCTACAGCTAGGGTTTGCACTAACAAAAAAAAACAACAAGAAAAGCAAGTTAAAGAGGAAGTGTTGGAAGACATACCTGGGATTCGCTCGTCTTCTTTACTGTTACCACACGGCCAGAATAAAAAAAAATATAGGTGTGAAGTAAAAGGAGAGGTCGTCCCTCCTTTTATAGGCGTGATACTTGGGAGTTTGAATAAGGAAAGGACTTCCTATTTGAGTCAAGTTAGGAAAAGAGGCAACCGAGCCCGCGAAGACCAATCACCATGCCAAGACCGTTCGCGCCATTGCCTTGGCTCCACCACGCCAAGACGTCCGCCATGATTGACTCGCCAGGACCGCGTCATGCCTTGGCCCCACATGCCAAGCCGTTCGCGCATGCTTTGCCTCACCAAACTGCGTCATTTCCTTGGCCTTACCATGCCAAGCCGTTCGCGCCATGACTTGCCGCACCAACACCGACAACTCTCCAAACCAGCGTCATGATGTTCCCTAACCCATCCAAGGTGATGCATAGCCATACTAAGTTTACGATCTTCATCTCACCACTTCACGTTCTACACCACGAATAGAATCTATGCAAGGCCTCCAAACACGAGGATCATGGACTCTCCTTACCTCTCGAAAAAGGTTAGTCGGACCTTCCTGACCATCTTTCCATGACTTGTCGTTTCGATTTTGTCCTTGCCTGTCAACATCTTATACTTACCTCGCAACAATGCTCCTGTTCCGAGCTAAGCAAGGGACTTAACGTTGGTGGTTGTTTTTAGCTTAGGGTTAAAATTGTAAAACCGTACAACTGACACGACGCCACTATGACCATTAGCATATTTATTGAATCGATCAGCATGCCTACGTAAGAATTACCAGGGTACCTTTTTTTTATGTGTCATGTTCCACGGCAAAACCCTTAACATTGACCGACATCATCTATGCCAAACCCTAATTCTCATGCTACCGCGCCAAGGCATGCCAACCATGCCAGCCGTACCACTGTGCCAATGGCAAACCATTCCAGCCACATATCCGCTCCAAGGCATGCCAACCATGTCAGCCGCACCACTGTGCCAATGGCAAACCATGTCAGCCACATCTCCGCACCAAGGCATGCCAACCATGCCAGCCGCACCACTGTGCCAATGGCAAACCATGCCATCCACATCTCCGTGCCAAGGCATGCCAACCATGCCAGCCGCACCACTGTGCCAATGGTAAACCATGCCAGCCACATCTCCGTGCCAAGGCATGCCAACCATGCCAGCCGCACCACTGTGCCAATGGCAAACCATGCCAGCCACATCTCCGTGCCAAGGCATGCCAACCATGCTAGCCGCACCACTGTGCCAACCATGCCAGCCACACCACTGTGCCAATGGCAAACCATGCCAGCCAATTTTCCGTGCCAAGGCATGCCAACCATGCCAGCCACATCTCCGCGCCAAGGCATGCCAACCATGCCAGCCGCACTACCGTGCCAATGAAAAACCATTCCAGCCACATCTCCGCGCCAATGCATGCCAACCATGCCAGCCGCACCATTGTGCCAATGGCAAACCATGCCAGCCACGTCTCCCGCGCCAAGGCATGCCAACATGCTAGCCTCACCATGCGCCAATGGCATGCCAAACCCTTGGCCCCACCATGCCAAGCCAACCGCACCTTGCCTTGGCCCCAACCATGTTAGCCACACCATGCGCCAATGGCATGCCAAACCCTTGGCCCCACCATCCCAAGCCAACCGCACCTTGCCTTGGCCCCACCTTGCCAATCCAACGACGCCTTGCCTTTTCCCCAACCATGATAGCCGCACCATGCGCCAATGGCATGCCAAACCCTTGTCCCCACCATGCCAAACCAACCGCACCTTGCCTTTGCCCCACCATGCCAAGCCGTCCGTACCAAACCCTAGGCCCCACTATGCCAAACCATTCGCGCCATTGGCCTTGGCCCCACCATGCCGTCCTTCCATATGCGGCTACCAAAACGAAGGCGTGCGACGATCAACAGCCACCCTTCCATCCTAGATGCAAATCCTAGCCGTTCAAGGTCACCAAACAATGCATGGTAATCTTTGGCCCAAAACCCTAGTTTTGGCCACGCCAAACCGCGCCAAGGTATGTCATGCCACATGTGCCAATGGCATGCCAACCACCTTGCCGCGGCATACCATGACGGCCTTCCCTATGCGGCTACGAAAACGAAGGCCTGCAACAATCAACGACCACTTTTTCATCTAAGATGCAGATCTTAGCCGTCCAAGGTTACCAGCTAACACATGGCAACCTTTGGCCCTAGTTTGGTCGCGCCTAAACAAAGCCAAAACCTTAACTTTTGGACGCGCCTAAACTGGGCCATATTAAAGCCATACTGATCATACTTTCATGCCACTGGCTACCAAACGAAAGGTTGCAATAATCAACGGCTACCTTCCTATTAAGATGCAAAATCTCGACCGTTGAAGGTCACCACCAAGCCGTCTCCCAATCTCAACTTGCCATACAACAAGAACATGCTACATGTTTTCCAAGAAAAACACTCGAGACATCAACAAATGTCACAAACTGGGGTATGCTCATTGGGTATTGGTTTGGCGGTTTACAGCGTGCGGCGTACAGTACGCTCGTTATAAGAAAGTGTCATAAGGATGAGGCAGTTAGTAAATACAGGGAGTAATGGTGAAACGATTTTTTTATGGAACATCAATTCCAAGCGTTACTGGTTACGACCTTCTCCTTTTTACTCACCTGTGTTCCATTTCTTAATGAGATAAGAGTACGTTTCACTTCGACTTGTATAAATAGGCATTACTTATTTCCACCGAACAACAAGTTCAGGTCAGGAAGATACAACACTCAGAAAACATTTGCTAGCTTTCCATATGTTAGCTTCTCACTTTATGATACAAGTCGTGAAACAACTACTCTTCCAGAATCAACTATTCTGGTCTCAACACTTTCTTCGCTTCCCCCCCCCCCCCCAAAGCCAACCCTTCTCCTTCACTTTGTGACCGAAGCAAGTCTGGAACGTCCATTTCTTGGTTTAGACCGGATTTGTACAGATTGGTCTCTCGAATCTAAAGTACTCCCTTACAGTATATTGTTTAGGGTTTAAATTCTTTTCCAACCCACACACGTGAAATTACCAAAATCAGCAGAAACCGTTTTCACCCTCAAACAATTGTACTCAGTACAAAAGGATCGAGAAAACCCAGAAAGTAAATCTTCTTATTAAGGAATGCATCCTCTAAATTGACAACTTAATCTTCATTAATGAACTGAAGGAGGTTCTTACAACATAAATAGTTTGTTGATGGCGGTTTTTAGCTTAGGGATAAAACTTTAATAGTTTGTCTACCTGACCCGGCATCAGAAGTAATAGACCTTGATATACCTATATTCCACAGGGAATTTGGAGAATATTCCAGAATCTGATGAGTTCCTATGCCTCTCTTCATATTATATTGAAACTCAAGCTCCTAGATGAATTGTCACTAGTATAGAGCCTAATGAGTATTTAGGCTCCTATCTGCATTAATCACTAATGCTGGAGATCGCTTAGTATTTTCTATGCTATGTTCCCCAGCCGAACTCTCAATATTGGCATGACATGACGATTAATGTTCACTCGCAGCGGAGTAGCATGAAACTCCTGAAATATTAGTATTGAGACCTGCATGAAAACACTCACGTAAGCTACACCACTCTCTGATAAAGAGATCAGCGTGTTTACACACTTTTTAATTAAAAGTTAGCGCGATCGAAAGCGTTTAAATTCCTTAAGGAAAATCTAGACTGCCCATGTCAGTCTTAAAAGACGATCACGCCGCATGATTTGGCCGCACAATTCAACGAGCCTAGATTACTCCTAGCGGAACTGGACGATCATCATGATGACCACCGGCGGGCCCACTAACGTCCCAGCCGGTCGGAATCCATTTAGTTCACATGCAACGCCTCCAAACGTTAACCAAAGCATGGGGTGATCGCGTTGTTGAAAGAAAGCTCAAACGAGCTAAGACCGACCATAACGGTCTCAAATTAATTACAACCGCCCAACTTAGCTAGCCTAGTTGGACGGTTTAGATATTCCATCGAATGATCAAAAAGGTGATGATGCATTCACTGATGGCCCAGCTCCATACCTGATTGATCGAACTATACATAGCAATCCAAGAGCGCGTCAAACCGCTTGCCCAAAGTAGGGTGATCACGCGCTCTTTAAACCCTAAATTGAGTCAACAGAATTATACAACTGTCGCAAATGGATCACGGCCGTCTATATTCGCCAGCCTAGTCGGACGACCTATATCTAAATTCAGGAGGCCAATGAGATGCTTGCATACTCACTTGTAACCCATTTGTGCATATACCTAATTGGTCTGTCCAAATCAGTGGCAAACGCCACAAATCGTTTGTCCCAATAGTAGGGTGGTTGCGCGGCTTCAAACCCTAAAATACAATCAGCGGCAGCATACAACTGTCGCAAATCATCTTGTCCGACCAACTTTTCTAGCTTGGTCAGACGGTTTAGATCGGATTCTAGATGGCCAACAAGGTGACACCATGATCACCGGCCACCCCTACTCCACAGGGAGCGATCGACCAAGTGGTAGTTCACCCATAGGGCTCTCAAACGATCACCCAAAGGTGGCCGGTCATGCTACCTTTCTAAGACGCTCAATTCGCGACTAATTTGAACAAGCTCTAAAACAACGATGCTTCCTGCACATCGATTATTTTCAACCGCTTGTTTAAAAGCGATGCTTCATATACATCAATTATAAGCGATGCTTTATAAATATAGATTTCACAAATAATTTACTATTTGACCTAAAAGCACTACGTTCTACTTTCAGCGGCGAGTCTCACGACTTGACCCGTTCACTCGAGACATCAAACATGTCACAAACTGGGGGATACTCACTGGGGTACTGGTCTGGCGGTTTACAGCGTGCGGCGTGCAACACGCCCATTACAATAAAGTGTCAGGAAAGGGCGGACAGTTAACAACAATAAGACAGTAGTGGGTAAAAAGGTGATCTATCTTCCCTCATAATGGAAACGTGACGATCACCACCTTTCGCACAACCCTACTTCTCCACTACTTGACTGCCTCCACTTCCCACGAGATCATGGTGGGCTCAATGACTTGTATAAATAGGTTTTCAACCTATTTCAACAAAACACAAGTATCCAGAAACCATATTCTGATGCAAGTCACAAGACAGCCACACCTTTGTAATTCAACAAGCTGATCTCAAGCACCTTCTTCGCTTCCCTCCCTAAGATCAACCCTTCTCCTTCACCTTGTGACCGAATTGAATCTGGAACGGCCATTTCTTGATTTTGGCCAGAGTCATACAGATTGATCTCTCGAATCTAAAAGTACTCTCGTACAGTGCATTTGTTTAGGGTTTGAATTTTTTTCTCATCAACACAACCAAATTTACCAAAAACAACATAATCAGTTTTTACCCCAAAAAAACTGGCGACCATAGTGGGAGATTAATCTTTCGGTTGCAAGATCAATTTTCAATTTCATTTCAAATTTCTCAAATTCAAGATGGTGGATCTTAGGTCTGGATCAGCGACAAATCCCGATGATCCTGACACTGACAACACCCCTGGTGTCAGCGTTCCTGCCGGTGACACCAATATACCTCCTACCAGCACGATCAACGCATCTCGTGGTACTACATCCTCAACCACCAACACCAGCGGAGCAAGAAACATTCCCTTAGGCGTGACACCTCCAATCACCAGATCCAGAGCCACCACTGCTACTTCCCCATTAGGACGAGAAACTGGAGGAACCAGAGGAGGCCAACCCCCTATTACCATTGTCGATTTGATGGAAAGACAAGAAGTTCTCACTAAGTCTCAGATGGACATGGCCACAACTCAGAAAGAAGTACTCACTTTCCTCAAGACGCTAACAGAACGACTACCATAAGAGCTGTGTCATCCCATAGAGCCAATAAGGAGTACTTTCAACACTCTTGGCGCAAGCACTTCAACATGGCATGTGTTCATAGATTAGGAAGTTTGTGTTGCTCCTGAGCGCTCAAGGGAAAGGAATCAGCCGTCCAACTTCATCACACATGAGGATATGAAGCGTCTCATCCAAATCGAAGCAAGGAAAACCCGGTGGACATGCACCAGCATCAACCTCCATACCCTACTGATGTGCAAAGAGTTCCTCTTCCGAGAGGATACTCCTCTCCTCAGTTTTCCCTCAACGATAGTACTGGTAACGCTCGTGAACACATCTGTTTGTTTTCTGGAATCCTTGGGGGAAAACAAATACAATCATGTCCTCCGTCTGAAATAATTTTCAAAGTCGCTTACCGGAAGAGCGTATACATGTGACAGGGTGTAGAATACGCTGTATTTAATATCTATTGGTTATGCTTTCGTTGTTACTTTTCGTGTGAATTATGTATTTTATGCTCGTTTTGAGTTTGTAGCTACTTTGGAGTCATGCGGAAGAAAAGAAGAAGAAATCATTCAAATTACACAAGAAGGGAAAAGTTGTCATTTCCTAAGCAAACACTATTTGGAGCCCAGCCAAGGTTAAAGCACTAAAGACAGACTAGCTGAGGTAAAGGGGAGCTACCATCTGGGTGGTTCTTGTACATTTAGGCGTATGAATCCTGCCCTAAAACTATAACCTAACCTAAGACGAGAGAAATCAATTCTCTCAATCCATTTCGGCACCTAAAGTTAAAGCAGCGGTTGCTCTTATGAAACCGAGAGATGAGCTGATGCCATTAATGGAAGCTCGATGTAGTGGCGCTGTGGAAGAACAGAGGAGAAGGGTTTGTTAGTGGGTTCTATTGGTGATGTTGATAAGGATGAAATTGAGATGGGATTCGAGGAATTATTGATTGAGAATCAGATCGAGAAGACAGAAAAGGGGTTTCTGTTATTTTGGTGGATTGATACGAAGTTTAAAAGGGGATCTGTGGGTTTTAAATCAAAATCAGATGTGAAGATTTAAATGAAGGAGTTGTCGATTTCAGAGAAGATGGGTTTGATCTGTGTAGAGTGAATCCGAGAGTTGCTGAGATGAGATTTGTTGCCTCTGTCAAGAACAACTAGAAATTGAGTTGTTGATGTTGGGTTTGAAATAGACACAGATTTGAGCAGAATTGAAGAACATGGGTTTGATTACTGTTGTTGTTGGTAAAGTGGAATGGATGAGTTGGAATTGATGTTGTAATACCAAGAACAGATGGGTGAATCTCTATAGAAGCAAAGAATGACAGAGTTGAAGAATGAAACAATAGATGTATGTTTAGGATGTTGAATGAATTTGCAGGAATGGATCTGAGCTGAGAAAGGCCTGAAAGAATGGCCGGAAATGTCAGGAAAACAGCAGAAACTCGACATTCCAGCGAGTCAGCTCAGTGACTAAGACCAGTTAGCTGAGTAAGACCTGCTGATTCGATGTCTGACTCCCTCATCTCCTGACTCTATTGACTAACGGAAGACCGTCAGTTTGACAATTATTTTTAACGGAACTATGACGTAATATTCCCTCGACTGCAACAATATCTCAGGTGATCGACAATGATTTTTCCCGGCAGAATTCCGGTAGTACCAGGGACTTTTCCGGCGATCCAATATGTGCAGAATTTTGTGAAGAGTATTCTAGACTCATGGGTTTGAGGAATTGGACTTGAATTTGGAAAGACAAGCTGGAAGATTTGAGAAAGACAAGGACTTGGAAAGAAGACTTACAAAGGGAAAGGGATTATATTCCTAAGAGGATTGCAAGAAAAT